>NC_048601.1:82922461-82980047 GCF_003668045.3 Cricetulus griseus
GTGTCCTTCCATCTGTCCCACGGAGCTGCATAGACAGTTAGATGAGACCAGTCTGAGGGCTGCTACTCGGAACAGGCCTTCAAAGATACCTGGCTATACAGGTGACAGTCCTGGGGTGCTGAACACTGACCCGAGTGTCCTCAAGGTGGCATGGGATGGGGACAGCCTCCTTTACCTCCCTCCCATCCAGGTCACAGCTCACCAGCTTAGAAGAAGAGTGGCATCCTGCTACAACTCATGTTTGTGGTACTTCAAAAGACTCTGAGTAGAATGTCTGGTCATGAAACAAAAGCTAAAGAAAACAGGAGAAAATGCAGGGTCGGTGGTGCTGATCTGTAATTCCATAGGGATGATCCAGAACTCCAGGTATTCCTCAGCTACATATCGAATCCCAGACTAGGCTGAGATACAGGTGTGACTCAGCTGGGACACCTATTGCCCATCATGAAGGAAGCCCTGAGTTTGGTCCCCAGGATAAAATAAACCAGGCTTGGTAGAGAATTCCTGGAATCCCTACATTTGGCACATGGAAGCAGAAAGATTAAAATTTTAAGGATATCCACAGTTACACACATCATTTAAAAACAAAACCACAAAACCCACTAAGATTAGGTGCACACCTGTAGCTCAAACACTCAGCTGGCTGAGGGTAGGGCGTTGCCAGTCCTTGGCAGTCTGTACTACATACAGAAAACCTGTGTCTATGTAAGAGGAGAGGAAAAAAGAAAGGATTTCTCATTTGAGAGGACTGATATTTATGTCACTGTTTAGTTTAAGAGTCACAAGCTTTGGAAAAGAGAAGGAAATACCATGAGTATAGATAGGATCTAGACAGTATTTAGGAACAAAAGGTAAGGCAGGACTGGAGAACTGTACATAAGCTGTGTGTGTGTGTGTGTGTGTGTGTGTGTGTGTGTGTGTGTGTGTGTGTGTGTGTGTGCAGGACACATCCATGACCACATGGGGTTTATGTGTATGTGTGTGTGTTCTTGTCTGTCTGTCTGTGCTCAAACTTTGAGCAAACTTAATAGACCCAAAATATTCATCCAGTGCTTTTACAACTTAATTATTTTGTTTATTTCTTCACACAAGGAATCTCTGTGTACACCTGGCTGTGCAGGAACTCACTCTGTAGCCCAGGCTGTAGACAAGACTCACAGAGATCAGCCTGACTCCACCTCGAATCCTGGGTTTAAGGGGTGCTCCACTACCAAGGGCTTCCACCTTAAAATTCAAATCAGGTGTCTCACTGATCTAGGCCAACACGAACCTATTCCTGCCTCTCTTTTCCACAGGCCTAAGATGACACAAGGATGCTGCCACAGCCTGATTTCATGACTCCTGTGTCCATATCTCAGATTTCAAATATTCAGAATGTGCATGTTTTTTGGGAGATGGAGTGACACTCAGCCTGGAACTTCCTACACTGTCCTGGACAGTTCCTACTTAACAGGGCAGAGTGGTTCAGATCCAGAAATTCGGCATTGGGGAGTTAGACAAGAAGAGGATCCTACTCAAGGTCATCGTTGCTTACAGAGCAGTCTTCCTGGGACAGATGAAACCTTGACTAAACCACAAATGCTCACAGTGTCAAGTGCACCTGAGGAGGACTGAGGCAGCAGCACCGCACGAATACAGTCAGCTTGATCTACACACAGACTTTCAGTCTAGCCTGAATTGCAGGGCAAGACTCTGTGTGAACCCTAACCAACAAGGAAAAGAGTTTGTGGCAATGCTATTCCAGTTAACCAAAGTGGACAGAACCAAATGTCAGAAAATAAAGTGTTAGTGTGCATGTGACATCTTAGCACAACTGTCAGGGAAGGAAAGCCAATTTCTATCTTGGATGGTAGACAGAATGTGTCCCTTAGCATACTTCTGTGAGTCTGTTATTATTAAGGTGGGTGATCAAGGTTTCATGTTTGTTTGCTTGGTTTCAGTTGCATGTATCTATTCCAGTCAATTGTATTTTGCTTTATGTCTGCATTTGGTTTTGCTGTTTATGGACTTCTTCAGGGTTTAGTGATATATGTTGTGGGGGGGGGATGCAGTTTAAGACAGAGCCGCTCACCTGCCTGGCACTTGTTCTTGTACAAGCAGAGACACACAAAGAGACAGAGATGGAGTCAGGGAAAGACCAGAAACAGAGAAGAAAGGGAGGGTGGAGGTAGAGGGAGGAGACTCACTGCATATTCCAGTGGTTGGAGAGCAGGCGAACAGTGTAGTTGCATTACTTTGAACAGAACGGCAAGCCAGATCTCCAAACCGCTAGACAGAAACTCCTGAGACGTTCTGCTGAGCTCTCTTGAGCAGCTCAGCCTGGTACAGTGACTAAGACCAGCATAGGATCCTGGGGAATCTCCTTTGCCAGAATAGTAGATGGTGGTTTGGAAAGCGTTGGGTTATAGGGTGCTATTTCCACCTCAAAGTGGAATAAGTCACACCTTTCTTCTCGGATTAGGTAAAAAAAAAATATATCTTCCTATGAGCTTAGTGTTGCTCAGAGGACAAGTCACACAGAAGAGAGAAATGTGTTCCACAAGGTGTGGAACACAGATGATGTCCCAGCAAAATGATGATTCTAGGATCCTTCTCTTCTTGGGTTCAATTTAGGGACAAGCTGGACAGACAGACCATCGACATCACTCACACAGACTTTCTGTGTCTGGTGCCATGACATCTTGGGACCATCTAGGGAGAAAAGGACACAAGATGAGATCATACTGATATGACTGTAGAATGGACAATAATGGCTCCCAGAATCTCTCCCAGAGGATATGCAAAAGGCCACTTACCGGTAGGAGGACAAGCAACTTGCAAAGACACAGAGAAATGGAAGCATCTTATGGAAGCCACCGTCCCCAGCAGAGAGCAGACTGTGGCTGCCATTAGGCAGGGGCTAGAGGAGGTTGCTGCTACCTCATAAAGGTTTCAGGTTGACCATGATCAGGACATCCATCATTGCCTAACGTTGTGGCAAGTGGTGTTGAGTGCAGAATCCAGTTGCCACTGTGAATCGTGGCCTTGAAGAAGCATGCATGGAGAGGCAGTTGGTGATTAACCAGAGGGCAGAAATAGGGCAGAGAGAAGACTCGGCCGCCCTTGGAGTCATTTATAGATGAGATTTTCCCAAGCTTTACTATGAGTGGGGTCTGAGGACTCAGGTATTGGAACTTGCTGTGATGACTTTTGGAGGTTTTTGCAAGTGGTTGGGAGGAGGCGGCCCTCTGGAGAATTCTGCAGGGCTGCCTGCAGGGGACTTTCTCAAGCTGGGATCACACCTTTCTTGTGGCAGATGGGACCAGCAGACTAGGAATACTGTCTCTGGGCGAAAAGGCTCACCCCATGGAAAAGACCATATTCCCTGTAAAGAAACAGGGAGCAAAGGACAGTCATTACCCAGAGGGCAGTATGTGATGTTTATTTTCCCAGGTAGGGGAGAGGGCAAGGGGCTATTTTTGTTCCATAAGACAGCCTCAGCCACCTTAGGAACTCTGCCCTGCCCTCTGAACAAGACACCATGGAAAGCCTGCCCCTTCTGCCAGGGATTTTACCTGATGAGAGCTGAGCTGGGGTGGACAGCTGTTCTTCCTTTGCAGGAGGAGCCTGTGGACACTGCCTCCTGGACGTCTGGCCTGGCTTCTGTAGGGGCTGTCCACATCTCAGCCAGACCAGTCCCCAACCCGTGGCTCACAAGCCACGGAGCTGGGGCTGGACCTCTTCAGAACTACGAAGTAGAAAGACACAGGAAGGAGAACCTTAGTGACTTTGGACACAGAGAACTTACTGTGATGGCCCTGAATCATCTAAGCAGCCCACTGGTCCTCCAAGGAATCTCTGCTTCCTTTGCCCATGCCCCCATCTCCTGCTCTCCCTACTCTGATCAGCATCTGTGCTCTCCAAATGTAGCCCGAGGTCACACATGAAGGCATCCTCTGGGATTGTTCTTTCTGTAGGGACAGGTTGTTAAGTTCACAAGGATGCCACAATTGGGCACAGCCATCCTCTGTCACAAAGGAGAGCAGGAAAAGAACGAATAGAGAGGATATTTGCCCCACCTGGATCTGTGGGTGACTGCAGGATCCCGTGTCTTTGGAGCCAGGGTCTTGCAGGAGTCCTGTCTTCTCTTGGCAGGTGGCAGGCAGCAGCAGCACAGGTGTCTGAGGCAGTTGACCATTATTTTCTTGACCCTCTTCCAGCCTGAGCGCCTCCTGTTTCCTGAGGAAGCTGGGCCAGCATCCTCAGGCTGGCCATGGGTGATGGCCTCCTCCTGTGTGATGGTGCGTTCCTGAGTCAGAGCATCCTCAGGCTGGCCATGGGTGATGGTCTCCTCCTCTGTGATGGTGCGTTCCCGAGTCAGAGCATCCTCAGGCTGGCCATGGGTGATAGCCTCCTCCTGAGTGATGGTGCGTTCCCGAGTCAGGGTCCTTAAATGGGCCACTGTCTCTTCCATAGTGATTGTTGCTTCCAGAATGATATCTTCATGCTTTGTGGTTGTATCCTCCTGTGTGATGGTGCGTTCCCGAGTCAGAGCATCCTCAGGCTGCCCATGGGTGATGGCCTCTTCCTGAGTGATGGTGCGTTCCTGAGTCAGGGTCCTTAACTGGGCCACTGTCTCTTCCATAGTGATCGTTGCTTCCAGAATGATATCTTCATGCTTTATGATGGTCTCTTCCTCTGTGATAGACTCAGTCTGAGTCATGCTCACTCCATCATCCATGGTCATTTCCTTTGTCGTGGTCTTCTCCAGAGTCATGGTCACTTCATGTGCCATGTCCTCTTCCTGGGTTATGGTTGGGTCTTGTATTATGGCTGCTTCCTTGGTTATGGTCACCTCCTTTGTTACAGACACTTCCTTGTTTGTTGCTTCAAGGCCGCAGTCTCCCCCAGGAGACTGGTGTTGGAGAATCGGGTAAGTGGCCATCACCTGGTCGTACTTTTGGTCTCTCAGAGAATCAATGATTTCCTCAGACTTATACCCCATGACTGTCATGGTGCTGACAATGCTACGGCTCACGGTGCCAGGGTGTTTCTGTGTAGACACAGGTGGTGAATGTGGCTTGCCTTCCCTTATCATGGGGCACATCAGGATTTGGTCAACGGTGGGCCTCCTGTGTGGCTTGATCATCAGCATTTTGACAATGACATTGAAAATATCTCTGGAAACGTGCTCAGGTATTCTTACGTTTGCAGCCAGGATTTGACGCCTAACACCTTCAGAAGAGCTATCCTGGAAGGGAAAGTGCCCGACCACCATGAGGAAGAGGAGGACACCTAAACTCCATATATCAGCAGCGCAGCCATCATAGGCCTTCTCTAACAACAGTTCCGGGGCACAGTAGAGCAGAGTGCTGCAGAAATCCCTCAGCTTCTGCCCTGGGGTCACTTTAGCAGCAAGGTCAAACCCAGAAAGTTTGGCATTACCCCTGCAGTTGAGTAGTATGTTATTGGCCTTAATGTCTCGATGGGCAATATGGTTTGCATGGCAGTACTGCATTGCAAGGAGAATCTGGGTAAAGAGCCTTCGTGCCTCGCTCTCCTGTAAGGACCCCAGTTCCAGAATGTGCCGAAGATCTCCCTGTGATGTGTGCTCCATCATTAAGTAGGTGGTGTCTCTTGATTGGACCATACCAAACAACTTAATAATGTCCGGATGCTGAAGAGATTTCATAATGCTGACTTCAACAAGAGAGGCGTTCTTCTTCTTCATTCGAAGAACTTTTACAGCCGCACAGGTTACAGTAGGAACATGGAAGGCCAGTTTCATTTCAGAAAAATGACCGTGGCCTACACTCATCATCATCTTATCGTCAGTCATGAAGGACTCCTCACAGGAGTAGCAGACCTCCCTGCCTTGCTCCATGATCAAATCCTTGTTGACTGGCTAGAACCAAATTCACAATGGGGAAGTTGAAAGAAAAGGTTCATATCGGGCCCAGGAGAATGGTGATAGCTGATAATTCCTATGTCCCAAAGAAAGATACTCAGAGACATTGCAGACAACCTAACCAGGTCCTTAATGCTCACAAGGAGAAGAAAGCACCTTCCACAGCATTGGAGTACAGAATATGACACCAATAGTGTTGTCAGGTATCAACCGGAAACTCATAGAAGAAAATAAAGGTCACAGAAGCTAAAAGCCAACATTGGGGAGGACCATGATCCTCTACCTGTACCCAACACTCAGAGATGAGGCTCTAGTAAAACCAGAAGCAAGAACAGTTGCCAAGACAACAGATACCCCCAAACCCAGTGTTACTGGGTGGAGAGATGGCTCGGGAGCATTCACTCAGAGAGGAGGCAGCTCCTGAAAACATTAGGATGTAGTGACAAAATCCTGTGTTCCGTGACATCCCAGGGCTTGGGACTAACATCTGTGGTGCTTAAAGATAACATCATTCATCATACGATACCCCTTAGACCTGAAACTTCCCAAGGAAGCCCAGGATCCCAGACAGTGGTCTGATACATTCAAAATGATCAAGAAAATATTTGTCAGCCAGTACCCTAAAACAAGAGGTGTCGGAGATGGAGCTATATCCTGGCAGCCTGGGCCCTTATTCTCTCAAACAAAATGACTTAGTTATGTCACTTATAAACAGCGGAAATTAGTTGGTTGTGTATCTGGACATTAGCAAAATAAGATCAAGAACCAGGTGACTGAGTGTAACAGGACTGCTCTCTACTCTAACTGGTACTTTGTATGTATTCCCCCATGATCAAGTAAAAGCATGAACTCAGCCTAGGAAGCCATTTCTTAAAGGCCACCTGTTTTACTGTGTGACAAGTCTTTAATGCTCCTGAGTCCGCATTTGTTAATAGAGTTGTTTTAGGATTACAGTTTCAACAGGGACCTTGCAGAACACAGATATGTATTCATTTATACATACACTACACATAAACTACACACACACACACACACAAACACACACAAAAAAAACTCTCTCTCTCTCTCTCTCTCTCTCTCTCTCTCACACACACACACACACACACACACACACACACACACACACACACTAACACCCCACAATCAGACATGATCCAAATAGCTGTGCCAAGCCTGAGGAGAGCCCTGCAGTGTCAGCTGATACACCTTATATAAGAGCACAAGGGGAAAGCCAGCATACCTAGAGCCTGTGTGAATAAAAATAACCTTGGATCAGAGGGTGGAGGCAGGAAATGGATAACAGGAATTAGCTATAGAGAGGATGGAGAACTCAGGATTAGGGACAGAGAGATGTAACAGAATGAGTAGGGGCGGAGATAGAGATTCAGGTCATTTACTTTGGGACAAGTGGAGAGACACTTTAATTGTAAGGGATTGGTCCAAGTAGGAAGGTCAGCTGGTTGCTTCTCATTCTCTCAGACTTTCCAGGTTTCCACCCTATGACTGACTCCCAATTCTTTATTGGTAAATGGAACAATAGAATCTTAATTAAACCTACATTTGGCAGCTACAGACAACCTGGTGACAACAGGACTGGATATCCTGCTAGGCCTAGGTCTGAGAGGTGGGGGCCAACTCTGCGTCCTTTGGTCACCAATGGTAGTTAAAAATATCTGTAGATTTAGGATCGGCTGATAAGCCAACTTAAAAACAACTAGGTGAGTACATGGCAATTATTAAATTAGGAAAGTGAATGCATGAGGACCAGCAGTTCAAGTCCTCTTTGGCTACTCAGTGGCCTTGAGGCCAGCCTGTACTACAGAAGACCCTGTCTCACCAAAACAAAAAAAGCAAAAGCAAAGAGCAGAAGAGCAAGGACTGCTTTGGTTTTGTACATATTCAAGGTTCTCAATGTTATAAAACGACATTTGCTGTGAGATACAGCTGATGGACTCAAGCTTGTGTGACATCAACAATTGAGTTGGCAGGGCTGTCATCAGCCTTTTCCTTGTTCTTGAAGCAAAGCTACTGTTGCCTCCCATCAGAATTCTAACATGACGTAATAAAATGTCCAGTGACTGATTTTGGAGTTCAAACTTCAAGCTGAACATCAGGGAAAAAAAGCAGGTGGCCACCAGCTTCTCACCTCTTCATCAGGCTGAATGGACTGATCCTGTCTCCATGAGCTCTCACCAAGCCTCTGACTTGTCGGTGGGGCTGAAGAATGAATGCCTCATATTAACTACATGTTCCTGTCTTTTATACACCTCTAGGTCTGGGATTAAATGTGTGAGCTATAATTCCCTTTTAGATGGATTCAATCTTGTGTAGATGTGGGTGGCCTTGAAATCTCAGAGATCCTTCTACCTCTTAATCCTGAGTCCCATGATTAAGATTGTGTTCCAGCACCTCCTAGCTTCTGGCTGCTGGGATTGAAGGTGTATATGACCACTGCCTGATCTGTATAGCTTGATGCTGATTTTGCTTTCTGAGTCCTTAGTCAAGCGTTAATAAATCCTAAACACAGAAGTCATCTGTTTAACACATTAAATGGACCTCACAGGACCTTCCCAGAACCAGCCATGAAATATAAACCACAGAAACTGGACAGCCTTTACAACAGGTCAGGCAGATTCTTTCCTGTCAGTAAGACTTTCACACCACTGAAGGTATCGAGTGTGTACACATTCCAGACAAAAGCACTGCTTACAATTCTAGCAAGCTACCTCACCACACGGTGAAAGGGAGACATGGGCACTGTCCAGCAATGGGCAACAGAACCCTACTTGCCAGTTCTCTGTCATATATGACATTTTTTAAAGACACAGAGGATAGAGACTCTGTCATCCTCAGGACCTGGTGAAACCAGGAAAGAAGCTGAAGGACTTCCCTGTTGGACAATGAAGTTCCTTCTACCTAGTGCTTCTCCACAAAGGATGAAAAGATTAATTTGCAGGAGGTGGTAAATGCCTTTAATACCAGTACTTGAGAGGCAGAGGCAGGTGGATCTCTCTGAAATCCAGTCAGCCTGGTTTACAGAGAGAGTTCGAGGACAGCAAGAACTACAAAGAGAAACCTTCTATGGGAAAGCAAAAAAAGAAAGAAAAGATAAATAGGAGTTTTGTTAAACTCCAGCTTGGCAAGATCAGGAAGACAGTTTTGTCCATAAAATGTCCCCATTTTTCAAAAGGGAAAGGTGTTTGGAGCAGTCTGGAGTCTGTCTGTGTGTGTGTGTGTGTGTGTGTGTGTGTGTGTGTGTGTGTGTGTGTATGCCGTTCTGGGCAGATGACTCCAACACTAGGTAGTTTTTGTTCCTGGACTTGTTCTCTGAGGTCTATGAGCCCCAGAATGGATCTTTTGCTTCAAAACCATTATTGTTTCCACCCCCTGAGCATGATAACAAACTAGCATAGGACTATAATGCCCCTTAAGATAGAAAATGAAAATGTCCCATGAAAGGACAACTTCAAGCCAACAGAAGACAGGAGATGGTGGAGGGACTTGTCCCACCACAGACAGTTCTTTTCTTCCTGGAAGAACAGGCTCTCTTTACACTTTCATTTACTCTGTTCTTGAAGTCTTTTAGCTGCCCTGTTCCATACATAATATCCAAAGAATGGGATCTGACTATTTCCTCTGACCTTGCCTGTCATGAACTTGAACTGCCATGGAGATCCTAAGATAACCACCTAACAGGAGGCTTTCTGCCAAAGCACAGAGACATTGCTGCCCTTCTTTAAGACACCATCCAGTGTGGCCTGTCAGTCCTCTGAACAGGAGTCCACATGATTTGGCCTGTACTCAGCAAGTAAGAGGCTGAATAAAAAGGAAAACACTGAGGGACTTGGAAGAGGTGGACAAGAGGCAGTGAGATCAGGGGAATGTGGTCAAGTTTTGTACTCTGAGAATGCGGTATAGTTGATATAAACTAATATTTTTAAATGGTGAAAGAAAGATGAGTCCAAATAAAATGACACATTAAAATAGAGTAATAGTCTAATAAATTTTCCCACATTGTACCCCAAACAAAGGTGGAAGGAAGGAAGGAAGGAAGGAAGGAAGGAAGGAAGGAAGGAAGGAAGGAAGGGTTATTTTAAATACAGAGAAACAAAGCTCTAAACCCAGAATCTATGAACTTAGAGGGCAACTCACTGTGTTCAGGCAACAGTTCAAGAATATCGAAGTACAATTACACTAATATCCAAATCTAAATTATGTCCAACCAGCTAACAGCTTCTGCACTGTAAGGACTGAAGTCAGCCTAAGCCAGAGCTGTTAGTGCATAGGTGTCTGTCATTGTGAGGTCACGGCAAGAAATGGACCAATCACAGCTCAGCACACCACACTGGATTTCCTTACATTCTGTCACCAAGGACACAAAAGCTAGTATGGTCAGTGTGGCAGTAGGGGCCTGATTAGACAGGCTACACTCAAATGTTTGTCCCCAATGTTGCCCAGTGAGTCAGTTCTTTCTTTTAGACCAACTTCCAGATGATGTCACCTGGTGGGAACTGTGTCTAAACACCTGAATCTTGGTGGCACATTGACACCCAAATTTTAACCAGGATGAGTTTCACTTTAATAAGAAAACAGTGAATCATAAGAATAAAAATGGGACCCACAGATTTGGGCCTCCCTTGCTTATGGACTCTGACAGTCTTCAGTTTGTAGGTGGATACTGTTTTGCTTTTCATTCTGACCCTAGTCTTCTGGGACAAGTTTGTAAAAAAAAAAAAATATCAGTATCTCTACAGTCAAAGTTTTTATTTTATTTTTCTCTAATGACAGATTTCTGGTTTCTATAGAATGAATATATTGAGATGTTGTGGCAAAATGCTGTTTCATTTCTCTCTATGGCCTGGGACTAACATCTATGGGGGCTAAAGATGATATCATTCATCACATGATACCCGTTAGCCCTGAGACTTCTCAACAAAGCCCAGGAACCCAGAGGCAGTTGCTTGATATGTTCAAAATTATCAAGAGAATACTTGTCTGCCAGAACCCTAAGACAGCAGGTGTGGCAGATGGAGGCATAACCTAGTACCCTAGGCTCTATGATGACTCCGCACACCTCGCTCACACACACGTCTTCATGGACAGGAAGGCTGGTCTGGTCAGAGGGGCAGAGGGACCAAGGAGGCTATTGGCACTCAGTTACCATTCTCTGTACCTCCCATGACCCACTTCCTCTTTCTAGGGTTGATTGCCCAGATTTTCCACAACTTCAAAAACAGGGAAGGCCAATTGATAGGGATCAAAGTGCAATCACAGGATCATTCCTTGGACATTTGACATCTCAACTCTAATACACACCCTCTCAACTTTAATACTTTTAGGTGGAATCATTTGAAGCCTAACAGGCTCCAGATGTTGTCCTTCACTGGACTATGGACGATGTATATCTGCTGCTGTGATAAAACCTCATGACCAAAAGCAATTTTAGGGAGATTTATGACACTTTCACTTCCCAAATATAAGCTACCATAAGTGGAGTGCTGCTATTAAAGGTGTGTGCCACCATATTCAACTAATCCTTCACATTTGTTTTGTTGAACAAGGATCTAGGTAGTCCAGGGTGGCATGAGTATCAATATGTAACTTGGGTGGCCATGAATTTGTGATCCTTCTGTCTTTCTCCCAAGGGTGACATTGCAGCCATAGGACACCACACTGGGTTCTAGGTCCACTTGTTTATTACTTAAAGCCATGTCTCCTATAACGCAGGCTGGCCTCTTATTGGAAATGTTTAGCCAAGGCAGGCCTGAAATTTCTGATCCTCCCCCTTTTACCCAGAAGGTAGGATCAGAAGATCAAGGGCTAAGAGGTACAAGGATCGCGTCCAATTGTTGGATTTGAGCTATGACATACCACACTCAGCTTAGTAACTTTTTCTTTTATCCTTATATTATTATAAGTCTGTTTATTTTCACAGGTATATTCATGCCATGGAGCACACAAGGAATCCAGAGGAGGCATGAGGGAGTCTGTTTTCATCCCCAAATGTAGGTCTATGGGACTCAACTCACATTGTCAGGCTAGGCAGCAAGCACCTTCACACACTGAGCCATCATGCTAGCCTTCACATAGACCTTCAAAGTTTCTTGTATAAGCTGGGTGTGGTAGTACATGTATGTGTTCCTACCACTCAAGAGACAGTATGCCACTACTTCGTGTAGAGTGAATTTGTAGCCTTCTTGCTTGAACTTCTTGAGTGGTAGGTTATTTGCCTTAATTGACCTATAGACTTCTTTTCTAAAACTTTGTGATTTACAAGCAACTTCAGACTTCCCAAAGGTTAGAAAGAGGTGGTGGAGGAGCTTGGGTCACTAAAGTGCCTGGTGTGCAAGTGTGAATCATGGAGTTCAGATTCCTTCCACCATGTTAAAACTGGTTACAGTGGGGACTGGTGTATCCTTGAATCTCACTGGCCGGCATGCTAGTCAGTCTGATCTACAACTTCAGTGAGAGTTCTTGTCTCAAAAGGGAAGGTGTGGAGAGATAGAGGAAGACACCACAGAGATAAACTCTGACTTTCACATGTGGACATAAGGCGTATACACTGATGTGTCCACACATTCACACACCTATACACACAAGCTAGGTTGGTGGTACATGCCGGCAATCAAAAAACTGAGGATGTATAAGCCAGGAAATCAAAGCCATCCTTGACTAAATGAAACACCATGAACAAAAACCAAAAAAATTGAAAGAAGGAATAAATAACCCCTAGATATCAGTCATTTACATTTCCTCAATATTTACATTTCTAATTATATATTTTTTATTTCCTGAAAGATTTAAACATAAGTTACGTACATGGCTCTTTATGACCATATATCATCTGCAGAATAGTTTAGCAGCCTAGTGGTCATAAAGGCAGTTATTAATGTGTAGTGTTTGCTGTGCTGGTGTTGAAGCCCAAGGCTGCGGGCATGCAAGACCAGCTCACTGCTGCTGAGCTCCACCCCAGCTTTTGTTTGAGAGTTGCTCTGAGGCTGCCAGTGAGTTTGTGATCCTCCTGTTGGGCTTCACAGAGCTGAGCTTGTAGACCTGTGTCCCTGACTAGTTAGTACTTTCATGTTGTTGTGATAAACACCTTAGACAAAAAGAACATGAGGAGCAAACTCTTTATATGGTCACAGGCTACAGGTCGTCAAAGTGGGAAACTGTGGTGGTTTGAAGAGTAATGGCTCCCATACACTCATGTGTTTGAATGCTTGGTCAACAGGGAGTGGCATGTTAGGAGGTGTGGCCCTGTGGGAGTAGGTGTGGCCTTGTTGGAGAATGTGTGTCACTGGAGTGAGCTTTGAAGTTTCAAAGGCTCAGGCCAGGCCTCAACACTCTCTCTCTCTCTCTCTCCTTGCTTCCTGCCAGTGCAGATATAGAGCTCTCAGCTGCTTCTCCAGCTCATGCTCCCTGCCATTCAATAATGGACTAAACCTCTGAACTGTAAACCGGCCTTCATTCAGTGTTTTGTTTTATAAGAGTTGCTATGGTCACGGTTTCTCTTCACAGCAATAGAACACAGAATAAGATAGAAGCCAGGACAGAAACTCAGGGAACCCATAGGCAGGAACTGAAGCAGAAGTCATGAAGAAATGCATGAACTGGCTAGATTTCGCTGATTTACTCAGCCTACTTTCTTTTTTTTCTTTTAAAGATATATTTATTTATGTGTTTTATGTAGGTGAGTATTTCATCTGCATGTATGTCTGCGCCCCAGAAGAGGGAATCTGATCCCATTATAGATGACTGTGAGCCATCATGTAGGTGCTGGGAATTGAACTCAAGACCTCTGTGAGAGTACCCAGTGCTCATAACCACAGAGCCATGTCTCCAGCCCCCTCAACCGCTTTCTTATAGAACCATGGACTGCCTGCCCAGAAGTGAGTAAAACAACAGTGTAGTCTCTTGTGTCAATCAAGAAATTCCTCCAGAGACCTGCTGGAAGGCCAAATGATGGGGACAATTCCTCATTTGTGTCTCCTTCTCAGATGACTCCACTTGGTGTTGAAAAAAGGGACCAGCACAGAGATCTGGGTTTTGTCAGTTCTCTATTTTCAGCTTGGTACTGCCAGTTGCTATGCCAGCATCCCTCGGCTTGTTTGTGTGTGGGAGCCACATGGAGAGTGGCTTAATGGGATTGGCTGGAGAGTGGCTCCTCAGTTAAGATCATTTGCTGCTCTTCCTGAGGAACCAAGTTCAATCATCAGTTCCCACAAGTCAGCTCACCCCTGTCAGCAGATCCATTTCTGGGGACCAGACCTTTCTCCTGGCCTCTTTAGATGCCAGGCACATGTGGTGCACATACATACATGCATGTCCACATTCATACATACATACATACATTCTTACCTACATACATACATACATAGACATTTGGTGCACATTTATACATACATACATACATGCATGTCCACATTCATAGTACTCATGTAGTAAACATAAATACATACATATGTAGTGCACATACCAACATACACATGTGTGAACATACACCCATACACATGTGTTACACATACATAGATACATATGTGGAGCACATGATACACATATGGTACACATACATACATACTCATGTGGTGCACATACATACATACACCCATGCTGCTCGTACATTAGTACACATATAAACATACATCTGTGGGACACATATCACATATGGTGCACATACATACATTCACATGTTGTGCACACACATACATACACAAATGGTGCACATGTAGACAAGCACCACAAAAAAATTAGTCTAATTTTTTAAATGAATATAAAGTGTAATATTTTATGTGTGCAAATGTTTGACTGTGTGTATGTCTGTCCTGTGGAGGTCAGAAGAGGTCATGGGATCCCATGGAACTGGTGTTATGCCCACAATGGAGTTGCTGGGAACCAAACTCAGGTCCTCTGGAAGAGCAATCGGTGCTCTTCTGTGCTGAGCTGTCTCTCCAGCTCCAAAAATAAGCATTAAGGACACTGCATCCTGAAGGCCTAACTTAAAGCCCTGTGTTTGATTGTATAGGGCTTGTTTGGAAGGCAGCTTAATGTAGTTCAGGCTGACCTGGAACTTAAAATGTGGGTAAGGATGATGATAAATCAGATCCTCCTGCCTCAGATTGGACTACAGGAATTACAGACAGTCTCACTACCCTGTGTCACTCTGTTACACTGTTCAAAAGATTAAACCATGCTAGACATAGGGCTCAGCAGTGAAGAGTATCGTGTTGTGGAATATTCCCATAACTGTGTAAAGGTGTGTACTTTATGCTGCATTTATTTAATTAAGCAAAGATGTGTTACTTTTGTTTCCGATGCATTTGTTTAATTATGTAAAGACGTGTTGCTGTTTCACCTTGCCTGCCTAAACTGCCTGATTGTTCTAATATAAGCTGAACAGTCAATAGCTAGGAAGGAAAACTATTCTCTCAGGCCTGGCAGGCCAAGGAATATATAGGATGAGGACTCTAGGCTGGGGGAGAGAATGAAGAAGAAGAGAAGAGGAAGAAAAAGAGGGACATGTCCAGGACCATAAGCCAGGCATCGGCCAGCCAGCTAGAAAGTGTGGGACAAACAGAAGAAAGAAAGGCAAAAACCCAGAGTCAAAACATAGATGAAAAGGTACAGCTAGCCGAAAATAAGCCTAAGTTAAGACCAAGCATTCATAACTAACAAGTCTCTGGGTCATGATTAGGAAGCTGTCTGGTGGCCCAAGAGAAAGCCTGATACAGCACATGGTTGCTCTTCCAGAAGACCAGGGTTCAGTTACCAGCACCCAGAAAGCAGCTCACAAATGTCTGTATCTTCAGCTCCAGGGTTTCCAAAGCCTTTTTCTGACTTCCATTGTGCATTTCACACATGTGGTACACAAACATAAATGTAGGCAAAACACCAATACAAAATGAAAATAATAAATAAAATGGTTGTTTGGAGAAAATAGATTTTTTAAAGATAGAAACATATCTCCATATACTTACTTTCATTTAAGGGATTTTTCTTTAATTTTTATCTCTTTTTTTCCCTCTGTGTATTTACAGATGTGCCTGTTCATGTGTGTAGGGATGAGGGTGAGAGGCAGGGGTGGTTGTGAAGGCCACAAGACAATGTGTGTAGTTCTATGTATCCATCTTTAAAATGTTTTCAAAAAGCAGATTCTTTCACTGGCCCAGAACACCTCCCCAAATGGACTAGGTTGGCTGGCCAGGATGTCCCAGGGATCTGCACTGCCTTCCTAGTGCTGGGATTACAAGCACCACATCACATGGATTTCATTAAAGATAGTTTTTCAAGACACATAACCCTAACTCTCCGTTTCTCTCTCTCTCTCTCTCTCTCTCTCTCTCTCTCTCTCTCTCTCTCTCTCTCTGTCTCTCTGTCTCTAAATAGATACACACACACACACACATACAGAGAGAGAGAGAGAGAGAGAGAGAGAGAGAGAGGTATATCAAAAACCTCTTAGTTTCCACTAGTCTCTTGAGTTTTTCATTGTATGCTTAACAAAAGGAGTAGAAGGATCTTCCAGACTATAGTGTGTTCAAGGCCAGCTGGGATATATGAGACTCTGTCACAAAACAAAACACAATACAGAAAAAGTGGGTGGGTGCTTGGGGAGATAGCCTGGTCAGTAAAGTGCTTGCCTTGTTGAGTTTGAACCCCAGAATCCACTCTGAACACACTAGACGTGGCTGGGTGATGGCGGTGCTTGCCTTTAATTCCAGCACTCAGGAGGTAGTGACAGGCAGATCTATGAGTTTGACACCACACTAGTTTATACAGTGAGTTCCAGGACATCCAGGACCACACAGAGAACCCCTGTCTTGAAAAATAAAATTAAATAAAATAAATTGCCAAGGTGCTGATTTGGCACCAGAAAGTTGTTTTTTAAAAAACATATTAAGAAATATTCCTGCTCTCCTGTAGGCTTGCAGGACTTGCATGGCCCTAATTCTCCATATCATTTGCCTAGGACAAAATCCTCATTCAATAAATAATTTGAGACTTGAGTCCGGCCCCTTCTGATTGCCAGCTTCACTAATCTGAACCAGCTAAATTAATGAGCACAGCACTTGTAACTTTCCGAAACAAAGAGGGGCTAGTGACTAGCTAGGGAATAGGGTCTAGGAGCAACCTGCTTGTCTGTCACTGTGATCAACTCTAGCTCACCTCACGCTGAGAATGGACTGTAACCATCTCTTTCTCATACTCTTTTTTCTTCTCTGCTATCCCCCAAGTGTTGGTCTACAAGTGCATACCACCACGTCTCCTAGTGAGTTTTAGGTTATCATTTGACATTACAAAGTGGTTTAATACTTTCAAGACATGGGCGTATGGACTAAGGTTGCTGTCTGAAGCTCCCAAGGAATCAAGGTGTGCTTTTACTATTAGAAGGGTCATCATCTTGTTTTTGGGACTGTTGTGATCATTGGATTTCTTTTCCTGTGTCCTTTCCATTTTCTCCTGGTGGAGCTGCTGTGCTCTTCCAGAGAAATCTTCTGTCACCCACAGTGCAAAGGGACCCCAAAATCTATGCATGCAAGGAAGGACTTGATCCACTGTTTGTTTCCTCTTATGCCCTGAATGAAGACAAACCACCCTGGTGGAGGAAGCTGGTTCTGGAACAGGGTGGAAATTGAGGACACATGTTCCCAGGAAGAGGCTGACCTTGTAGGAGTGGCTCAAGTGGAATCAGCCTACTCTGAAATGGGGATGGGGATTTCCTGCCAGGTCTTGACTCTGTGACTATTGGTTGTTTTTCTCACCCAGAGACTGGTGGATGCTTGCCAGCCCCTCTGATACACTGTGCCCAGGGTAGGCCCTGCCCTGTGGTGGTTTAGTAGCTGTGTGCTCCACTGAGCTCCAGGCATGGAGGAAGGCAGATTGGATCTCACTGTGTGTGTGCTGACAGGGCCTCCCGAGGGTTTGGCCACACACTGGCCCTGTTGTGGTCGCCAGGTTCCATGGTGCTCCTCAGGGCATGCAGTCACTTGGCTCTGCCGCAGCTGGAGGAGGAACTTTGCACACAGCATCCTGGCCTGGGAGTGGGGCGGGCAGCAGCTGACCTGGACACCGAGGCCGTAGTACAGCAGCTGTTGTGCCCAGTTTGCAAGCTCCCCAGACCCAAGGGTCAGCAGAGCCTGCTGCTCATCAACAATGCAGGTGAGACTCCCTACCAGTCCAGGGCTGAGGCCTCTCTTAGTGGGTAGTACCTGAAAGTCAAGACTCCAAGCAGAAATAAGATGTCCCTGTAGGGTTAGCACATGTTCCTTGTCTAAAGCTCCTGTGAAACTTTCTCCATTGCCTTGAGCAATGCCCCCTGGCAGGAGCAGAATTCAAGTTTCTGAATGAATCCCCCTACTTTTCTACAAAGCTCTGAGACAGGTGTATTCTTAGCTTGCATTAGCAGCATCTGCAGAGCTGAGGTAGATGTGAAAAATGGATATGAGGAGAAACTGCAGAAGGCTGAGGAGAAGAGAGCCCCCGCTGCTGTGTCATTTCTTTGGTCCTGTTTTTTCAGGTACTCTTGGGGATATTTCCAAAGGCTTCATGAACGTGAGTGACCCAGGAGAGGTGAACAACTACGGGGCTCTAAACATGACTTCATGCTCTGCTCAGCTCCGGCACCCTGAAAGCCTTCCCAGACAGCCCTGGCTTCAACAAGACTGTGGTTAACATCTCTTCTCTGTGTGCCTTGGAACCCTACAAGGTTTAGGGGCTGTACTGTGCTGGGAAGGCTGCCTGAGACAGGTTGTACAAGGTCCAAGTTCCTGAGGAACCCAGTGTGAGCTATGCTCCAGGTAAGGGGGTGATACTTCCATTCCTACCCAACATGGCTGGAACCTTTCTGGGGCTGGAAATGTGGGGAACTCATCAATATTCTCAGAAAAGAATCTAAAGAATATGTTGCACCTTGCCTCATGACTCCTCATCTTGCAAGGAAAATACAGACTAAGAATTTAGAGCAGGAGGGGCAGAGGTACTCAGCTTAGGAGTTGCCTGACTGGCACGTGGGAGAATACACCCATACACATAAGCACAAATACATTACAATTAAAGAACAAAAGACCACATTGCCTTTATATGTTTAGATGTGTGTTTTTCTTCCTCAAGGACCATATGCTATTTATCCATGTATCCCTAACACTAGCAAAGCACCATGGAGGCCAGCCACAATAAATGTTCAAAGACAAGCAGTCAGACCTTCTTGACTGATGAGCATCCCTGGCTGAGCTATGCTGGAACCCTGAACAGGGTGGGAAATGGTTGCTAGGATGAATAACATAGGGTCCCTGTTCTCATCAAAATTACAGAGTATACAGTCTTCTGATGCCTTGTCTTGTATAATCAGCCTATTAAGATGCCACCGTGCTGGGGCCTTTCTTCTAGGCTTGTGATTTCTGTGGTTAGAAAGTAAGAATATGTGATGGAATGTGTGAGCAACTCAAGGATGTGATCCAGTTATCAGTACCCCTTTGGACGAGGTCAGGATACTGGAGGCAGGAGTGGAAATGGTTTGTCTACTGTTTGAATGGGCAGGCCAGGATCCAAACTAGCTTCTAACCCTTGATCTACCTGGGTCTCAGGATATTACCTGGCACCTGCCCTCCACACATATACATGTTATTGCTTGTTCCAGGTCACCTGCTCTGAGCTCAGCCCAGACTCATTCAAACAGCAGTGATCACATGTAAATTGTAGGTAGGAGGAGAGCTATGACACATGGGCCCAGAGCTAAGTTAGCTCTCTGGAGACAGCCTCAGGCATCTTGGAGGAATGACCTAAGAGGTTTAGGTTTCCCCAGAGTCTGTAGACAAGCAGGAACCACTCTACTTATCATTTCGTCTCTGGAAAAATGTTCTAACAGGTTTCCAAAGAGAGAAGTGTCTGTTTGGAAAGATAGGAACCCTGTCCCAGAGGTTCTCGAGGAGATAAAACTGGGTATGGTAGATAGAACACTTGAGAGGTGTGTGCAGGAGTTCAAAGTCAGCCTTGGCCATACAGGAAGTAGAAGTCTGTGTGGGCTACAGGAGACTGTGTCTCAAAACAAGACAGGAGGGACAGGCTAGAGGACATTCAAATGAAGCAAAGTGATTCTTTTTCTAGTACTGGGTTCCATGAAATTTCTGTCCCATAACACCTTTAAAATTTGTTAGGCTATATAATTCCTTGAGTGCTGTTTTAACAGGTAGAAAACATTGTCTAATAATGCAAGTAAAGTTTAGAAAACTTGTTAGTGACAGGTCTGTGTGTGAGAGAGAGAGACACACACACAGGCACAGAGAGAGAGAGAGAGAGAGAGACAGAGAGAGAGAGAGACAGAGAGACAGAGAGACAGAGAGAGACAGAGAGAGAGAGAGTGTGTCAGAGACAGAGAGACAGAGAGAGAGAAGAGCTTGTGTTGTGTTTATGGAGATTTTGCCGGAATGTGTATGTTCATCTCATGCAGTGCCTGCAGAGGCTTCCATACTCAACTGGCCAGACACACTGCTCAGAATAGATCAGACTCAATATAGAGTCTGGCTCTCTTCCTCTTTATGAGATGGACAAGGAATTATAGCCATGTTGCAATCGATTACACAAAGACCATTCTGACAACTACAGCCATCCTTTCTAAATGAAAATATTACTAGGTTTGATCTCCCACCCACCCCCACCATCCCCACACCCTCAGGTCTATTTCCAATAGCATCAGCTATGAAGGCCTAGCCAGGACTCATATTTACATAGTTTCTTGGTTACCACTGAATTAGAATCACTCCCATCCCTATAATTAAAAACAAACAGTGATCTGCAGGACTGATCTATCAACTCCTTATGCCTAATCTGAAATCAACAAAGCTTGGGCAACAGTAAAATAAGAAGCAAACTCCCACTCAATGAAGAAAGGCTAGAGACTCATCATATCAGACACAACAAAACAGTGGAGGTTTGGGCTTGACATCACACAAGTAATAAAAAAAGCAAAAATGCACAGATCAAATCTCAAAGTTGAAAACAATACAATGCCAATATGATGTCTCCTCCAAAATCAATTAGTCCTACCTTCTGCAATGAGAACAACTTAAATGAAACCTAAGACACACAATTTAAAAAGAAACATCATAAACATGATCAAAAATTCACAGAGATTAAAGAAGAAGACACAAGCCACCACCTAAATGAACTTAAAGAAGATGGGAATAAATTACAGAGTTAAAACTCAAGTATATGGCTGAATGAAATTATGGAGGAAATTCAAGATTTGAAAACTGAATTCACTAAAGAGATACAAACTTGAGCTGAAGTGAAGACTGATTAAGTTTTTAAAAACTGAATAACCTAATTAGAAAACTAGAGAGGAAACCATTTAGAAGACAGAGTATCATGACCTCAAGATAGAGTGGAGGAATAAGACACTTATTCAAAAAATGAGAAAAAAACAGTTAAAAACTCATGAAAGTGGTATGTAGGAATTTTGGAACACTAAGAAAAAAACAGATCTATGTATTACATTCATATAAGAAGAAGAATCCCTGGCCAATTGCATAGATCAGAGAAGAAAATTTCCCCAAAGTAAGGGAAGATGTAAACAAAAGTTATAAGAAATAGACAAAACACCAAATACACAGGACAAGAAAAAGAAAATCCCCACAGCACAACATAATTAAAACACTAAAAATAGCCAAGAAAGAGAGGTTATTGAAAGCTACAAAAAGAAAGCAACAGTTACATAAAAAGATCCCCCCCACACACAAGAGTAACAGCTGACTCCTCAAGGAAACTTGGAAAGCTAGAAGAGCCTGGAGCCATGCACCCCAAGTTCTGAAAAAACACAGATGCCAACCTAGATTACTATATCCAGCACAACTACCTTCCATGGTTAATGGGGAAAAAAACTACAAACCACTTTCTATGATAAAAATAGATAAAATCCACATCCACCAAATCAATCATATATAGAATTCTAGAAGCAACAATCCAAACTAAGAGAATAAGTAAGGACAAGAGACCTTAGAAAGAAAACAAAGGATGCTATCATTATTGAAAGACAAAGTAGAAACAAAAACACAAACAGGAGAGAGAACAATCAACACACACCCTTTAATTTTACTTTAAGTGGTAAAGGCCCAAGTCCCCAATCAAAAGACATCCTTTGCTGTGGAATATTAGTTTAATGTGTATTACATTCATTTATGCTGTGGAATATTTACTTAATGATGCAAAGATTGGTTGCATTCTTGTATGTTGCACCTGTCTAATTCTGTAAAGCTATGTTATTTTGCCTACATAAAACACCTGATTGGTCTAATAAGAGAGCTGAATGGGCAATAGCTAAGAAGGATAGGAAAAGGTAGGACTGGTGGGCAGAGAGAACAAAAAAGAGGAGAAATCTAAGCTCAACAGAAGAAGTAAGGAGTGTGAAAAGGAAAAGGACAGAAGGGTGCCAGGGGCCAGCCACCTGGCCACCCAGCCAACCAGAGTAAGAAGGAAAGAAAGACATATAGATTAAAGAAAGGGAAAAAACTCCAGAGGCAAAATATAGTTAGAGAAATGGGATAATTTAAATTTAAAAAGCTGGCTAGAAACAAGCCAAGCTAAGAACAGGCAGTCATGAGGAAGAATAAATCTCTCTGTATTTTTTTGAGAAGTGGGTGGGGGACTCCCAGAAGAGTGAAAACAAACAAACAAAATAACTACAACCCATCCTAAATTTAATAGGGAACCACAAAAGTCCCCAGACAGCCAAAGTAATCCAGAACAGTAGGAATGATCTGGAAGGATTACTATACCACATTTCAAGCTTTCTTACAGAACAACGATAATAAAAATGGTATGGTACTAACCCAAACACAGACATATAGGTCAGTGGAACAAAGTGGAAGACCCAGACATGAGTGAATATAACACTTATAACTGTATTTGACAAAGTGTCAAATGTAAACAATGAAAGATAGCATTTTCAATAGATGGTGCTGGGAGATTTCTGCTTGCCCACTCTAGGATCTCCTGGACTGAGGACTGCAGACAGGTCCACATGCGCCCAGAGGACCAAGTAACCACAAGTCTGCTGACATTGCTGTGCTAGTCCCGCTCCCACGCACGGAGAGGAGTGCCTTCTCTCTGCACCCACCAGGAGCCCCAAGAGTACTGGATCTGCTTGCACCCACCAGAAGAGAACATTGGACTCGTACACATCTGGAGAGGAAGATACTCCACCTGCACCTGTTATGATAAATCTTTCCGCCAAAAACCGCCTGAGCCGGGCACTGGTGGCGCATGCCTTTAATCCCAGCACTTGGGAGGCAGAGGCAGGCAGATTTCTATGAGTTCGAGACCAACCTGGTCTACAAGAGCTAGTTCCAGGACAGCCTTCAAAGCCACAGAGAAAACCAGTCTCAAAAAATCAAAAAAAAAAAAAAAAAAAAACGCCGCCTGAGCTCCACCGCCACTCTACACCAGCCGACCACCCTCGTTAGGGCCCAAATGAATACACAGAAACTTGTATTAGGTTCAAATGCTGCTTGGCCAATGACTAGGATTCCTATCTGTTAGCTCAGTCACAATTATCATAAATCTATATATTTTATAAGACTTATCTTATCAGACGCCATATTGCCCTCCCTCCTTGTCAGTAGATCACATTGTGCTGCTGGAGGAAGAGCAGAGGGGAAAAGGGGAACCCTTCCTCTTTCCTTTCCTTAAATATGAGTCTCCTTGCTATGTCACTTCCAGCCTGGATCACCACTTCTCTCCTACATTTCCCAGAATCCTCTTTGACTCCTAGTCCTGTCTAACTTGCTGCCATTGGCCAAACAGAACTTTATTCAACAATCAAGAAGATAAACATACACAGAAGTACTTTCCCCATCATCTCCTCTTTTCTGCCTAAATAAAAAGAAGGGTAACTTATCTTTTATAATAACAGAAGAAAACTATAACCATAACTATCTGTCTTCAACTCTATCAAAGACCACAGAAGGATAATATATAAACTCTAGAACTGACAGGACATCTCGCTACCTGGACAGTCACCCAAAGTTCCTCTGTAACGTTGGGGCATCCATCTTCAGCCCATAGGCCACAGTGTGTCTGGCACACTTCTCCATTTCAACAGGAACCCTTCAGTACTGTCTTGTTTTGTAAGTTCAGCAGTCACTTTCTTGTGGGTCCTGCATGTTCAGTTTATACAGCAACAAACAGTCTAGGCAAGAGCAGTTTCTTGCCCAAATGGCTAATCTTGCATGTTGAAAGCAAACTCCATAACAAGTTTCTTCCATGCCCATCCTCCTTTCTGACGTAATTGGTGTGCCAGGAGCAGTTGTGTCTCACTGCCAAGAAAAACCCTAAAACATTTAAATGCCATATTTCTGTAGGTCTTTAAAAGGTTTGAAGAATACCTATCCATATCAAATACATCTCTGTATATCTAGAAAACCTAACTAACCTAATTATAAGTTCTGACTATCATAGGTGACTATATAACCTTATTTAATTATGCATATCATTTTAAAAGATCTGTATAAACATAATACCTAAACAAGAGGAGACATATACATATCATAAAATTGATCTTAAAGTTGTATCAATAAATGAAAAATCTATACCAATACAAAGTATTCATTCTTATAACCTATTCCCCTTTTTTTTCTTTAAAAAAATTGACTATGCTCATTATGATTTATAACCAACCCCATTTAAATGAAAACAAACATTTATAAACAATATTTGGGGATATGGACGTCGTTCTTTCTGCTTCCTGCTGATTGGGGGTGATGTTCTTACCATTGGAATCATGATAAAACACAGAAACCTGACCAAGTCCTTGTTTTTTGTATTCTGTAAGGCTGTATCATCTCAGCTGTTTTGAATGTAGGATCAGTTGGATCACTGCTTCCGGGGGTCTTGCTTGATCAAACCATATTAGTCTGGAAGGAATCCATAGCTTTTTATTTTCTGTGGAAACACAAACAGAAATTCTTTTTCCAAGTAGCCTGTCCTTAGACTTAAATTTTGAAGTCAAAGCATTTTTAAAATTTATAAGTTGGATTAATTTAGCAGCATTTATAATCAAATGTATTTTAGCAGCAGTCTTTCCTTGGCAATCAAACAATTTAAAGACAATAATATGGCATATAGTATCCAGATTCTCTGTGTATTTTCCATCTTTATGCGGCTTTTTTTTTTTACTTTATTTTTATTTTCTTTTGTTTCTTTTTTCTGAGACAGGGTTTCTCTGTGGAAATCCACCTGCCTCTGCTCCCTTTAGCAAATCCTACTGGTGTGCGCCACCACAACTGGCTGCTCTATTTCCTCCTGTTATTTTTTCTCTCACAAGCCTACATATATTTTTTAATGTAGTGTAAACCTTTAGAGGTTTTTCTTTATCTGGATCTGTCTTTATCATCTCAGAAGTGCCGAGTCTAAACTCCAGAAGTGCCGGGACGGTGCGAGCATATGGAAGCTGCTCCATTGCCTCTCAGCGGCCCAACAGGGCAAGCTGTGGCAGCAGGTTTCCCTCTAGGAACCTTGGGGCATGGAGTCATCCCACTCACTGACACCATTCTGTTACGATAAATATTTCCGCCAAAAGCCGCCGAGCCCCACCACTCTACGCCAGCCACCCACCCGAGTTAGGGCCCAAATGAATACACAGAAACTTGTATTAGGTTCAGTTTTCTTCAGTTATTATAAAAGATAAGTTATCTTTCTTTTTATTTAGACAGAAAAGAGGAGATGATAGGGGAAGTACTTCTGTGTATATTTATCTTCTTGATTGTTTAATAAAGTTCTGTTTGGCCAATGAAACAGCAAATTAGACAGGACTAGGAGTCAAAGAGGATTCTGGGAAATGTAGGAGAGAAGTGGTGATCCAGGCAGGAAGTGACATAGCAAGAAGACTCATATTTAAAGAAGGAGAAACAGGAAGTGTCCCTTTTTTCCCCTTCCTCCTCCAGCAGCGCAATGTGATCCACTGGTAAGGAGGGATGCCAATAAGGCATTTGATAAGATAAGTCTTATAAAATATATAGATTTATGATAATTGAGACTGAGCTAACAGATGTGAATCCTAGTAGTTGGCCAAGCAGCATTGAACCTAATACAAGTCTTTCTGTGTATTCATTTGGGCCCTAACTCAGGCAGGTGGCTGGTGTAAAGCACACACGTGGCAGTGGGGCTCAGGCGGCTTTTGGCAGAAAGATTTATCGTAACATGCACCCAATGAAAGAAGGGATAGGAAGACAACAATATAAGAATACATTCAACAACAGAAAAACCAATGTGACACCACCAGAGTCTAAGGCCTCTACACCAGCAACACCTGAACATCCCAACATAGATGATGCAGAAGAGGATGACCTTAAAAGCAACTTCATGAACATGATAGAGACCCTAAAAGAGGAAATGGGAAAATCCTTTAAAGAAATGGAAGAAAAGACAAACCAAAAATTGCAAGAAACAATTCAGATAGTACAAGGTTTAAAAGCTGAAACAGAGACAAATGATAAGAGATAATGTAATAGAGGGAGACATTATAAGTTCATAGAGAAATCAGACACCAGGGAAATGTCTCGAGAGCCACAAAGTTGACACCAACTAACAATCTAAGCAACAGAGGAGAGGCTATCTTAAATGCCCTCTCCTGATAATGAGATTGATGACTAATTCATATTTCATCATACAGTCTTCATCCAGCAGCTGGTAGAAGTAGAAGCAGACACCTACAGCTACACCTTAAACTGAACTGAAATCCAGATTCACAGAAGGAGGACTGATGAGCAAAGGGGTCCATACCAGGCTGGTGAAACCCACAGAAATAGCTGACCTGAACAAGGGAGAAGTCTTGGTCCCCAGACTGATAGCTGGGAAACCAGCATGGGACTGATACACACTCCCTGTATGTGGGTGTCAGTGAGGAGACCTTGGAAATCTATGGGGCCTCTTGTATCGGATTAGTACTTAGCACTAGCATAGGAATGGACTTTAGGAGCCCATCACACATGGAGGGATACTCCCTGAGCCTAGCTAGACACAAGGGGGTTGGCCTAGGACCTATCCCAAAGAATATGACAGACTTTTGAAGACCCCCTATGAAAGGCTTCGCCCTCCCTGGGGAGCAGAAAGGATATGGGATAGGTAGGGTGCTATTTGGGGGGGTAGGGGAGGAGAGGAGGGAGAGGGACCTGGGATTGACATGTAGAATAATTTTCTTTATAATAAGAAAAAAACAGCCTGAGGGAATGCTGGAATTAGGAACTACAAATGCAAGCATAACCAACAGAATACAAGAGATGAAGACAGAATCTCAGGCATTGAAGATACACTAGGAGAAATACGTTCATCACCAAAGAAAATGTTAAGTCCAACAAATCCCTAACACAAAATATCCAGGAAATATGGGACACCATGAAAAGGCCAAACCTAAGAATAAGGTATAGAAGAGGGTGAAGAAATCCATCTCAAAGGTGCAGAAAACATATTCAACAAAATCATAGACAAAAACTTTCCCAACCTAAAGAAAGACATGATAATGAAAGTACAAGAAGCCTATAGAACATCAAACACAGTGGACCACAAAAAAGTCCCTGCATCACATAATAATCAAAACCCCAAACATACAGAATAAAGAAAGAATATTAAGAGGAGCAAAGGAAAAAGGCCAAGCAGCATAAAGGCAAACCTATGAGAATTAACACCTGACTTCTCCATGGAAACTCTGAAAGCCAGAAGGTCTTGGATAGATATTCTACCTACACGAAGAGACCATGGATGCCAGCCCAGACTCCTAAACACAGCAAAGCTTTCAATTAATATATATGGAGAATGAAAAGACATTCCATGACAAAACCAGATTAAACAATATATAGCCATTCATCTAGCCCTACAGAATTTACTGGAAGGAAAACTCCAACCTAAGTAAGTTAACTACACTCACAAAAACATAGTAATAGAATATCCCACTTTACCAAAAGCCAAAAGAAAAAAGCAGGGTAAACGCACACATAATACCACCACCAAAAAGGCATGTGGGGGAAAGAAACCAAACCCCCATCCACTATTGGTGGGGTTACAAACTGGTGAGTCCACTCTGGAAGTCAGTGTGGAGAATTCTCAAAATGCTAAAATTATGACCCAGCTATATACTCCATGGCTTATAAACCTAAAGGATTTGATATCCTACTACAGAGATACTCAGCTGTGTTCACTGTAACTGTTCAAAATATAGGAAATAGAAACAACCTTCTTCAGTTAATGAGTGATAATAAAAATTTGGTACATAAACACTATGTAATATTAAATAATGAAATTTGCAGGTAAATGAATAGAACTGGAAAATAGTGATGAGGGAAGTAACCCAGACTCAGAAAGACAAATGGCACAAACACTCTCATTTATGGATTCCAGCTCCGAAGGTTTAGATGTGAGTATATATCCTGAAATAAATCCTGAATTAGAAGTGACTCATTAGGGGTTTGGGGTTGGGGATGGAAGGCTTTCTAGTGAGAAGGATAATGGGACATAGTTTCTACAAAGAGAAATATGGGGAAAGGAGACTAACTGCCGAGAGAAAAGGAAGTAGTCAGAGGGAGGAAGAAAAAGTAAATAAACTAAGAATATTCTAAAAGCCATAGGAAAACACATTTTATAAGCTTACTTAAACCTAAACACACACACACACACACACAAACATACAAACACACACACACACAGACACACACACACACACAGACACACACACACACACACACACACACAGACACACACACACACAGACACACACACACACAGACACACACACACACACACACACACACACACACACACAGACACACACACACACACACACACACACACACACACACACACACACACACACACACACACACAGACACACACAAACATACACACACACACACACACACACACACACACACAAAGACACACACACACACACACACACACACACACACACACACAGACGCCTTCACAACACACATTAGGTGTAACATAATAAAGAAGTAATGAATTTGACAGGGAGTAGGGGACATAGGAAAAACTGGAGGAGGGAGGAAGGGTGACTATATACAGTGCTCATGTATGAAATACTCAAGAGATGTAAATTAAAATATTACAAATTTTAGGGAAAACCAAACATATATTACTTATATGTTTGGAAGAATATTTTCATGAAATTCAGAAGTCACACATCAAAGACACAGTGAAATACAACATGGTATTATTTGTAAGTTTTATCGTCAATTTTTTTTTTTTTTTACTTTTGTGACTTGTTTGTTTATGGGCATTTTAAAAAACATATTTAGGAAACCCTAGGACATAATTTAATTTCCCCTTATGCTTCCTGGACTGAAAAAGGTTTCTTCAAACAGAGAAATATTTTTGGATACCATATGTGATCTAGCAAATAGCATAGTGCAACAGTTACAAGGCTGTAAAATACCAAATTTTTCTTTCTGAAAACACATTCCATTTTAATCATCCTACTTGTTGACATTCCAGGCACTGAACCGGATGTTGAGGAATTTGTCAGTGATGTGCTGCCACCTGCTGCACTACTCCTGAAAGCACCATTGTTTTCCTTCGTTATCTCCCCAGACTACTAACCAGAAAAATACCGCAATGAACATTTTGTCCTTGAAAAAAGCAATTTCTTCATCCTTTTTGTGCCCATGGGTATCTGAAAATATTAGCATAAAATATTTAAAGTCAATTAATAAAACATAATGATTATCAAGATCTTTCTAATAAGAAAGACGTGGTTGGTTGGATATGTTTTAACACAAAGATAACAAAATCTAGAAACAGTCTAAAATCCACTAGGGAGTTAAACAAGCAGGTAATTAACTGACGCTGACGAATCTGCAGAATGTAAGATGACAAGGCAATGCATCGTGACTTGATGATTTAGTGGCTTGTTGCCTGTACTCCTAATCAGAAGAAAGGCTAAATTGCAGTTAGAAGTTGGCAGGGAAATAATGTCACTGTTTTCTTTCTAAATTCATAGGCCCCATGAACCTGTGGGATCTATAGAATATAAATTACCCACCAATTACCCCTACTGCATATTTAATCATTCAACATTAAAGAATTATCATCAAAATTTACAGAAATAAAGCTTCATGAAGACTCTAGCAATCCAGAAAAACATCCTTTTGGAAAACATAGCAGTTGTTTTACTTTCGTAAAAATTACTATTAGATGCCATGTGATGACCATGATAGTGGAAGTTTCCAATGCATTTGTAATTATGAGTTATTATGTATTAGGTATAGAGATATCAAATATATGCAGCTTTATTTGTAGCTTTTTCAGGGTGGTTTCCAGGCAGGGTTTCTCTGTGTAGCTTTGGAGCCTATCCTGGCACTCGCTCTGGAGACCAGGCTGGCCTCGAACTCAAAGAGATCCACCTGCCTCTGCCTCCTGAGTGCTGGGATTAAAGCCGTGCACCACCAATGCCCGGCCTTGGTTTTTGGTTTCTCTTTTTTTATTTATTTTTTTTTCATATCTCATTTTCATATCTCATACTGTTGCCTACAGAGTCCCTGGATATTACAGAGATACACTGATCTTCTATAAAGAGTTTTCATGTGAGCTAGTTGCATAACCTCGTGTTTACACAATAACAAATAAGGATTTCATCTAATTTTCCACTGATATACTTATAAATAAAGCTATACCTAGTTTTGTTATTTTGGCCCCTGGAAGACAGGAGAGAAGTCTATATGGCTGCCTGTGAAAGTGACTATTTCATAGGTACTTTCTCACCAAAGTAAAACTCCCTGAGAAAATATATTTATCTGCTTTTTTCTGCTCTAGACATCACAGTCTTGACCAATGTAGCCAGAATCCAATTCATTTAAATATTTCTCCATGTAAGTAACTGTGATGGTTAACTTTATCAACTTGACAGGATCCAGAATCACCTAAGAGATGCCTTTTAGAAGGCCTGTGAGGGATTATCATGGTCAAAGTAACTGGGGTGGCTAGGTTTCTGTGTTCAGGTATGACTGCCCTCTTATTGAGCAGGCCTTAAGTCAAATTATACAGCTGTTAATTACTACCTGGATATGGCAGCCACTATTGCACCTTTGAGGACATCTTGTTGTAGGGGATGCTGTATCCACGCCTGCTTAGGGGCTGGGCTACAGGTGTGCCTGACCATGCCTTGGAGGGCGTGGTCAGAGTGATGTAGAGTGAGGGACTCTTACATGGTGGGTTGGTTTCAGTTTCACTTTCGCTTGCTGTACACACTGCTGCCGCACTGGCTGGCTAGGCCGCTCTGTAAGTAAGGCATTTTCCCTATTAAAATTCCTTGTTTTTCTACATGGCTCCATACTGGTAATTTCCCACATTATCTTGTCATGCTGTTTATTATAATAGTTCATTGGTATCTGTGGTAGTTTGAATGTAATTACCCCTAAAACCTCTTAGGGGTTGACACTATTAGGAGGTTTGGCTTTGTTGGAGTAGGTATGGCCTTGTTGGAGGAAGTGTGTCACTGTGGGGGTGGGTTTTGAGGCCTCATATATGCTCAAGTCACACCAAATGCCTCAGTGCACTCCCTGTTGCCATTGGATGAAGATGTAGAACACATTTCTCTCTATTGGTATAGTTCTACTCCCTGCTAGCAGCTTTCCTTGGCAGGTTTCCCATGGCTCTGGCATGTCCAACATCTTGGGATCTCCAAACTACTCAGGTTTCACATTCACAGCTCCATTCACAGACTACCCTGACACATCCCTGGCCTCATCAGCTTTCCTTAGTTGTGGAGAAATATTCTATAACCCCTTTCTTCTATCCTTATACTTCTGTTTCTCTGGAACCACTCTGGTACCAAAATCTGTATTAATTGTGGTTCTCTAGAGTCACAGAACTTACGGAATATGGAAGATATATATATATATATATATCAGGGTTACAGGATGCAGTCCTACAATGGCTATCTGTAAATGGAAAGTCCAAGAATCTGGTAGCTTCTCAGTTTCATGAGGCTGGGTATCTCAGTAGGTCTTCTGTTTATCCTAGAATCCCAAAGAAGTGGGCTGCAATGCCAGTGAAGGAATGGATGTTCTGACAATGTGAACATAAACAGGCACAGAACAAAGGAAATCTTCCTTCCTCTGTGTCCTGATGTAGGCTTCCTGCCGAATGTGTGGTCAAGTTTAAAGGTGTGTCTTCCCCCCTCAAGATCTGGATTAAAGACATTAGTCTTCTTTTCCCCAAGATCTGGTTCAAAAGCCTGTGTCTTCCAGCCTCAAGATCTGGATGAAAGGCATATTGTCTTCCAGCCTAAATATCGGAATCACAAGTGTGCCCTCCATTTCTGGATTGCAGTTCATTCCAGATATCATCAAGTTGACAACCAAGAATGACCATCACGGGATCACAACTAGCTAGACTATGGAATGCTTTCTTCCTTTGGCAGCTTAGACAGCACCTTCTAGTTCCATGAAAACTACAATATAAGCATAAAGGAACTTTCCAGGTAATACCCAACACAAACTGTGTACTGTGTCTGAAGTATGCACTGTCTTTAGCAATAGGAATTTACTTCCAGTCTCTGGAAGGAACAATTGGGCAATAACAATATACTATATTGTTTTTTGCAGTCTCTTGGATTCCTTTCACAAATGACTTAAGTGGAGGTTTCACATGCCAGATCTTTGTTCAGAGATCATGGCTTACACACACACACACACACTTTAGGTAAATATTAAAAAATACGAAATAATATGATTCCTTATGGCTTTTTTCAACTATGGCTAGTATTATTTGCCCTTCTTTGCCTCCCTCCCTAATTATAACCCCTCCTTGTTTTTCCCATTCGCTTTCATATCACCTCCATCCCGCTATTCCCCTCTAATAACCCTGCCAGAGTCCCTTTCATTTTCCTAGTTTCTGCAGTTACTCCCGCATATATATTCATGTATGAAGATTTGAAGCCAGGAACAACAGATGAGAAAGAACATGCAATGTTTATCTTTCTGGGTCTGGGTTACCCGACTCAATAAAATATTTGCTAAGTCCATGCATTTACCTGCAGATTTCTTGCTTTCATTTTTCTTCGCATCTGAATAGTGTGCCATTGTGTACATGAAACCACATTTTCATTACACAGCACTTGAACATTTAGGTTGTACCCATTTCCTAGCTATTGTGAAGAGAATGGCAATTACCATGCTGAGCAAGTATCTGTGTAGTAGGATATTAAGTACTTTAGACATATGCTGAAACATGCTATCGTGGGTCACATGCTAGATTTATTTTGGTTTTCTGGGGATTCTACATACTGATTTTCCAGAGTGACTGTACCAGTCTATATTCCCAAAAACTCAGGGTGAGTGAGATCATGGTCTTAGAGGAGCACCCATTACTGCCACTTTACTAGACCTGCAAAGCTCCTAATGGCAGTCTAAAACATGTCCTTGTACCCATAGATAAATGGAGCTCTCTCCCACATTGCAAAAGCTTCTCTCTGCAGCAAATGGGGGACTATTACAGAAAACCATTGCTGATCATTATGCAGACATCAAATAATTTTGGAGATGCCAGACCATGTGAATAACTCCCCAGCACAATTCCTACACCCGAGGCTCAGGTAAGATCACAGAAAGGGGGAAGAAAGGTTGTAGGAGCCATAAAGTTGGCTATGAGATTGTGTCTCCTAGAAATGGCTATGTAAACAGGGCATGCACAGTGATGATACAAATAGACATACTATCATGCTAAAAGAGGGCAGCGTCATTTCAGGAACTGAGTTTTTAGAATGCATAAAAAGTAGAAAACTAGCTGAGCACCTGCCCTCAGAGCTTTCATCTTCCTGAATACAGTGCAATGTGACCAGCCACCTCCTTTTCCTGCTGACATAACTTCTCTACCATGATGGACTGTATGCTTGAACTGAGCCAAATGTCATTCCTTTATTAAGTTGCTCTCATCAGGACATTTTATCCAGAAGAAAATCAAATAGCATAGTACTTAAAAAATCCCAGCACAGCTTAACAAATTGTTCATGATGCTGACAAGATTTGTCAAGAATGATAGAAAGCATCACTCCACAGCAGGAGTTTGACATATGCCAACTTAATCGAGTGAGAGCTACTTCTCAGACTAACTTCTTTGTTGGTTCTAGCTTAGTAGCACCAAGAGAGGCCCCTGTGTGAGGTTTGGGGGGGCATGAAATTGAAGCAGTAGTCATGTCTGCACCTCACTAACTGCCATTTTCTGCTTTTCTCCTGTGGAGCAGGAGCCAGGGCTGTTCTTCCTAGGGCAGACTCTTTCTTCACCCACTCCAAATTCTGGATCAAACAACACAACATCTCATTTCCATCTTTGCACAGGAAGCAGAGAGGACAAAATTTGTGATCCTTAATATGATAACATTTTGTATAATATAAAATATTCTACTGTAAATATTATAAATATAAAATATTTTGTTGTTCAACAAATAATCTTCAATTTTCTCTTTCCCTCAATAAAAAAAGACAACAGAAAAAAATTTCCACAGATTGATTTATTCATCAAGATGACTGCTGTCTTAAGGATTTTAATAATGGAAGATATTTTTAGCTACAGTGCATAAAGTTTCATCTGGAAAAGGTCGTAGGAGAATACTGAAACCCAAGCTGTAGCTACAGCTATAACTTAACAATAAAATATATTATGCATTATTTCACTGTGTTTATCAAAGAATCCAAAACAGATTATAGCATTTAAAGGTATATATAGAAACTAATTTAAATTAATGACCTGAGAATAATAAGCTAATCTACTAGCCTTGTGTTGACTAAGTAAGAAAATTACTTGCACCTAACAAAGAATAAATTATAAGCTTTCAGAGTGAAATAAAGTCCAGTTTCCAATACCATCAAAAATACTAGAAATATGAAAACATTGTAAGAGTCAAAGAAATTGTATAATAAAAGCATATTATAAATTAACTTTTATCTCTACATAATGCTCATGAATTGTATTCCTGGGCTACATCTTTGAGAAACAGCTTAACACAGCTATTTCTTTAGACCCAGGTTTGACCTCAAGGTCTGTGACTGGAATTCCAGAGCATGTTCTGTTTCCATTTCTCCATTGATCCATAGGATTGTCATGAAACTTTATATGGAAAGCATCTAGAACACGAAATAATCAATAAATATTAGGCATTATTTCAATTGGCTAACATCATGAAGGCTTTTCTGAATCTGTGAAATGGGTCAGCTAATAAAGGCACTTACCATCAAGCCTGATGGCCTTAGTTCAATCTACCAAACCTACAGGGTGGAAGAAGAGACCAACTTCTGATTGTGGCTCTCTGGCCTCCACATGTACATGTGTTCATGCATCCGCACTCGTGTTTATAATTAGTTTAAAAGAGATAGCACTTTCCCAAAAATTTACAATATCAATTCTCTCCCTTTTAATTTATTCCTCAAAATAAAAGCTTTAATATATATGGTTTCAAAAATAGTTTTTGCTTTATTCTAATCATAAGCTATAGGGAGATAAATCAGGACAGCTGAAAGCCTGCAGCAATAGCAGAGGTTAAGAAACCACAATGATGAATCAAACTAAAATTCACTAGCTGCTATGTAACTGTCTAAGAATACAGGTTAAAATAATAGTTATGAGGCCGGCCGTTGGTGGCACACGCTTTTAATCCCAGCACTCGCGAGGCAGAGACAGGGAGATCTCTGTGAGTTCAAGGCCAGCCTGGTCTCCAGAGCGAGTGCCAGGAGAGGCTCCAAAGCTACACAGAGAAACCCTGTCTTGAAAAACCAAGAAAAAAGTTATGAATAGCAACATAACCAGCACAAGTAACTTTTCATAACACAGAATTAATACTATTATATGACATCTTAAAGTTGCCATTGTGATCTTTATTGAAAATTTGAGATGGTGTGGTTGTTTTTTTTTATCACAAATAACAAAAGAAGAGAAAAAAGGACCTCAGACTTCAAGTAAGAGATGAATCACGTGCAGGAGAATGAATGATGATCACTGGAAAGAAGAAAAGTGACCAGACCTCAGGTCTACGTTGGCAGGAAGAAAGGTGACCTTGAAAGATCACCCCACATGAAGGTGATCAAAGTGCTTAGCCCTCCTGGTATATTCCTTAATCACCGGCAGATGGAAGGATGCTCATTTGGAGATTCTAACAACCCCTGATTACACAACAAAAGGAAATGCACATTGAGACAGACTAAGTGGACATATGGGGACATCCATTTGTTAACGGTGCAACACTAGAGAAGTGATCTAAGCTAACCCATTTTTGTAAAACAAGAATTACAACTATAATTCCTTAGTGTTTTGTTGCACTGAAAAGATAATATCAATAAAGGAATTAGCATGAATCCCAAAAGAAAGCAATATTTCAACTTTTAATGGACAAATAATGACACATACACTTGTGAGACAAAATATGTTTTGATCCATGTGTTCTAAGTCAAGCTAATTAAAACACTCTTCACTTCATGCCCTATTCTTTTGTAGTGGTATGAATTTCTGAAATCCACTGGCATTTTTTACATCATATTATTATAAACTATGCTATCTAATAAATCTGAAAAACTTACTGCCTTTGTCTAAGTGAAACATTGTCCCCCTTAACCAACAATATCTCCTTATCCACAAATATCATCAATTGATGTAAATATTAAGTGAAGTGAAATTTCCAAATACCTCTTGCCAAATAGATTTTAGCTAAACTATTCTGCCATGGAGTGTGGACTAGGAAATGAGTAAGCAGCATCAATGTCCTTTATTGAAGAGTGATGGCTTGTATTTTTAAAATCTTAGAAATCTTTCTTAAATACCTTTATTTTGGGTTGTGGCTTTTCTCAGGACCTTATGTCCCAATTTTTAGATAGCTCATTGTAGGATTGAGAATGTGGTTTAAAAAAAAATTGTACATGTTGTCAGAAACTCTGCACTAGCCTCTGCTTGATGCCTGATTTAGGGATGTTCCTTGCCCTCCTTGTTAGTGAACCAATGGGTTTTATTGGGGTTAGTTGCAGGAATATAAGTGAGGGATTGGACACAGGAACAGAAATGACTGGAAGATAGCTGCATCACCAAAGCCCACCACAGCACAAAGCTGGGATTTAGAACACCCTGCACAGCCTGCAGGCAGCTCAACAGATTGGACAGTGTCCTTCCAAGGGGCCCCAGTTGCCCTAAACCTCTTCCAGGCAGCTAGACTGGTCTCTGCTTTCTTTCAGGCTGCTTGGCTGGTCTGTGTCTGAGCAATTTGACTTGTCTGAGAGTTTCTCTCATCAGTCTATTCTGTTTATCTTGTGAGAGGAGCCTATCGAGTCTGGTCAGTGTCAGGGACTTTCTGAGCCCCTCTTGAGTTGTTTACTTTTTGTCTTAAGGAACTTACTTCCCTGCAGGATAGGTTTCAATCTTGGAGGAACCTGAAAAAAAAAAAAAAAAAAAAAAAAAAAAAAACGCCACTAAGCTTTGAAGGTGCAGTAAAGGTATTTTTAAATCATATATTTCAAACTGTGATTCATATTCCTCGTAGTGTGGTACAGAAAGAACAGCTATAGTGAGTACAATCTTAAGACTGAGTCAGGAGACAAAGTCACTGCTTAACCTCTCTTGACCTGAGTTTCTTCCTCTGAGAACTGAAGCAGCTGGGCTTGCTGCACTGTTAAGTCCTTGCTACAGCAGCACTGTGTGTTCTGAAAATGTAGGAGATACCTATGGAGTTAATGACAGCTTAATTTACCAGGGTATTATTCTCCTGCTACATAAAATAGATTGCTTTAGAAGATGACAGTTGTGTGTCTTTGTGTGTGTATGCAGAGAGTCCTTGAAAAATATGTGAGAAGATGCAAAATGTAAACTAGAAAACCCATGCCCAAGAACCTATGATATTAGTAATCCATGTCTTTCAATCACTGACCAAAAAGTTGTGCATTAACTTATTTTCAAATATAAATTATTTTTTTACCCAAATCCTCATGATCATCAAGGAAAATGAACAGGAATTCTTAGTCACAGCCTGCCCAGTTATGAGTTGGGTGTGAGAAAAACTAATCTGTGGATAAATCTGCAAAACCCATGTCGATTTCCTTGCATTTCTGCCCTGAGCACAATGCCAAACTCATGGAATTTGATTTTACAATTCTGGGAAAACCTATTCATTACATTAAATATGTAGTGAGATATCCACCCCACCCACACCTATAGCACTGACCACGCCCACTTTTGCCCACAGCTGCCACTGACCCGGTGTGTTCTAAACCTGATAACTGCCACTGCTTCAGCTTGGCAGCACCCAGCCTGAGAGCTGGCACCCGCCGCTCGCATTCCCCTGCCAGTGTGTTATGGCCCTGATAACTGCCAGCGCTGTGATTTAGCTGCACAAGTGTGCGGTCCCTATCGCGCACCTGCCCCGCTCCTCAGTTCCCAGGAGCTGTAGCAGCAATAGCTTCACCACTCAGCAAGGGCAGATTCAATTTTTTGATCGCTCTGACGTTGTTGCAGTACACCTGCGCCACCTGCTGACAAAGCGTAGTTACTACAAGTTGAGATCTAGAAGTAAAAGGGAACACCAAAGTTCCCGGACAAGGATATTACTGAAGGTAATTACTACATTCTTTGTATTTTAAGCTAATAATAATGAATAAGATTAACTACTCTATACCTATGGAGGATAATCTTACAATGCAGGACGTTAGGAATCTCTTTGTTTCTAATATGGATGGGATTTTAGAATTATGACCTACCTGGAATATGCTTATTCTTAATGATGACAATTAGTTTCATAATCCATATATCCTTAAAGAAAGTGTTTGAGAATAGAGAAAAGAATAAGGAATTTATAGAAACCATACAGATTCTACAGGCAAATAATGAGAACTTAGGGAAAAAAGATTCAGAATATTGAAAATGGCAATGAAGATCTGACAAACAGAATGCAAAATATGGAATATAAAAATGACCAACTAACAGGAAATTTGTTCCATGTCTAATGATTTGACAAATAAAATAGAAGAAATGGAACATAACATTAAAATACTATCAGGAAAAATGTGTTCCATGCCCACTGATTCAACATACAGAATAGAAAAAAAAAATGGAACATAACATTGAAATACTAACAGAAAAAAATTATTCCATGTCTATGGTTTTGACAACCACAATAAAAAATAGAACATAAATTTAAACTACTATCAGGAAAAATGTGTTCCATGTCTAGTGATTCAACATACAGAACAGAAAAAGTAGAACATAACATTAAAATACTTAAAGAAAAAACTTGTTCCATGTCTGATGATTTGACAAATAAACTACAAACATTGGAACATACGATTAGAATACTAACAAAAAGAATTTGTTCCACGTCTGGGACTAATGACAAGCTAACATATAAAGCATTGTTTCTGGAAGGCAGAAAAATACGAAGAGGAGATTCTATCAATTACTTAGAATATAAAATAGGTCTACAGAAAATTAGACCACAAAAAGGAGAGATCCATACCAGACTCTCAATGATCTCCAAAAATTATTAGGAGAGATTTCTCAACTACAGACCATTACTGGAATAGAAAGGCATGATTTGAAAAAGTTGAAAATAACCCTAAAAGGGGCCAAGGACTTAAATAGTCCATAAATATTGTCATCTGTAGCTAAAGGGGAATTCAAGTGAATAGCAAAGAAAATATTAGAAGCAAATGTGGACTGTGTGGATCCAGAACTAGACTGTATTCTGCTTATATTAGCATCTAGAGAATACCCTTCAGAGATTTTGATGGAGAGTGAGGGTATCATATTGGAAAAATATTTCTACCACACAAACAGAATAAAAAAACTAAAAACATATATAGAAAATATTTCTAATTTGATTTTAAAAGCTAAATTAAGGCTTCGTCAACTGACAGGAAGAGACCCAACAAAAATTATAGTACCTTTAACTAATGAGAAAATTTTCTCCTTATAGAAAGATAATAAATATTGGCAAAGGGCTTGCAGCAACTTTTTGGGAACAATTAGTAACAATTATCCCAAAAGTGAGAGAACAAAATTCATAAAGAAAATGATTTGGATCCTTCCACACATTTTAAGAAAAACACCAATCTCTGGAGTCCCTACATTCTACACTGACACAACAAAACAGGTAACACAGGATATAAATCAGGAAATATAAGTAAAGTAGTTCAAAGCCCTTATAACTTTGTACAAAAGGAAAAATTGTATGCCATTCTCATGGTACTTATAGATTTTACAGAACCTCTCAATATGATTACTGACGCTCAATATGCAGAGAGAAGTCTTACACATTGAGACTTCGAAATTTATTCCTGATGATACAGAATTAACTTCATTGCTTATACAGTTACAAGAAACAATCAGCAATAGGACTCATCCCAAATATACAACATGCATCAGATCCCATATGGGTCTGCCAGGTCCTCTAGCACAAAGCAACGATGAAATTGATCATTTATTAATACAAAGTGTGCTGGAGGACTCAGAATTTCATAAAAAAACACCATATAAATAATAAAGGTTTAAAAAAGGATTTTTCCATTACTTGGAAGCAAGCTAAGGAAATAATAAAAAATAAAGTTGTACTTGCTCCTTTTATAACCAAACTCCTTTACCAGCAGGTAGTAACCCTAAAGGCATACATAGAAATAAAATCTGACAAATGGGTATGTTTCACTTTACAGAATTTGGAAAATTAAAATATGTACACCATACAATAGACACATTTTCAGGGTTTCAATGGGCCACTGCTCTGAGTTCTGAAAAGGTTGATTCTGTTACTACTTACCTATTAAGGGTAATGGCTATTATGGGTATACCTGCACAAATAAAAACTGACAATGGTCCAGCATATGTCTCCACCAAACTGAAACTATTTTTTAAATATTATAACATAAAGCATATAACTGATATACCACACAATCCTACAGGACAAGCAGTTGTTGAGAGATCTAATCTCACTTTAAAGGAAATGCTCTATAAATAGGCCGGGAACAAAGACACCCAAACAGGGATTAAATAATGTTTTACTAACATTAAACTTTCTCAATGCTAATGAGAAAGACACTGGACAATAGAAAAATCTTCTAAACTAAATCAGCTGGTGCTCTTCAAGGATGTATTGATCTCAATATACAAACCAGGATATGTGTTATGTTGGGGTATGGGTTTCACCTTTGTTTCTACAAGAGAAGAAAAGCTTTGGATACCATCAAAATAGATCAAGATCCAGTTTGAACTGGAGAAACCCATCTCCAAAAAACAATGTAACACCTAACATGTCGATGCCTAAAGAAGAGAGGATAGCTATCCAAAAAGAACCATCATACAAAAAAAGAATCTGACTTGTGGTAAAATATTTATACTAAACTCTTGCCTTCTGTTTCCTGCTTCCCAGCACTATCGTAGTCCCTATTCACATAGAAAGCAAACCTGGCTTTGGAGTTGGACTTGGCCCTCCTTCTCCAAATTCGAACATGTTGAAATAAAATTCAGGTTTCTGTCTCATACCAAAAGGCCATTGGTGTAAGACAAAAACAAAACCTAGGACTACTATTGTCTTAACTCTGTATTCTGTAAAATCCTAATTTTCCTCTTTCTTAATTTCATCCTTATTGTAAAGATACCTTTCCGTGTATCTTTATCTATGGAAGTTAAACTTTCTGTGCTGATATTAATGTTTAAGTCCTTCACAGCGAACAAAAAATTTCCTAACAGCAATTTTTAAACTGTCCAAAAAGAAGATGGGGCCCCACTTTATCAATTCCACTTTATTCAGCTTGATGCTTCTAAACTAAGAAAAACCACCCTAAAACCGGTTTGGGACAATAAAGCTCAAGACAATTCCAGACTAACTAGCTGAAATTACACTCTGGCCAGAGCTTCAGATAAGAACTTCAGTCAAGCATCTCCCACCATGCAGAGACTAGCTACGAATGTTCCAGCTAGTCCTCTGGAGACTTTTTGTTGCTCCATTTTGTTTCTCCTACAGGATCACATGGAGTCATCATCATCCCATTACAGCAGGAAGTAATCCTAAGAAAGCAATGCCCCCTTTCCCAACTGTTGACATTAAGAGTATTTTGGGGTTTTTCTTTCCTTGTTCTCATCGATAAAAAGGGGCAATTCACCTGCTTAGGTTTGGTTTTAGTTGTTTAGGGTTGGGTATGGAAGGTGATGCTCAGACTCTGGTCTTTTAGATAAGATTAAGGGTATGGATGGGAAAGATATGGGTAAATGGGATATAGGTAGATTAACATATTTTCTAATGAACTAACTATCAATTGTTAGCCATAGAAAACTTAAATTGTTAGATTCTTGTATGTTAACTGTTTAGGGTCTTCTTTCTGTTTATGTTTGCACACACATATAAAACTGTCTTGATGTTTATACATTTTATATATTGACACACTTAGGATATTTTACTACATTGCACTTTACAGTTCTACTTCTACTCAAGACATTTCAGTTCTATCTGTTACTAAGAATTATATGTATGTATATATGTATGTATATAAATATATAGTTACTTTTTTGGGTTTTCAAGACAGGTATAGTTACATTTTTAGTCATTATCCTTGCTAAATTATTTTTGGGAAGCTTCAGCCTTTGTACAACTATGTTTCTGAGAATTGCAGACTTTTACCTCCCATGTTTCTTATCTATGAGATTAGTCAGACATAGATATTTGATCTTCAATCACTTCAGACCTGCAGAATATGGCATTTAAATGTTTTAATATTAGTTCTCCATTGACATGAGACACAATTGCTCCTGACAGCACCAAGTTTTCCCCCCCAAAAAATGGTTGGGCACTGATGACACTCCTTCTAGAGTCTGTTCTCTCCTCAGGTAATGGCCTCTTGGGCAAAGAACTGCCCCCACCTGGACTGCTAACTTTGGACATGCTGTCCTACTGTGCTTAGAGGAGATAAACTTAGAAGACTGCTGAACCTTGCCAAGTCAGGGTAAGACAGCCTCTCTACCTCCCTGCTTCTGTGTTGATCAGTCAGATACTCCAGGCCTTAGCCAAAGCTGGTTGCCTCTATGCTGCTGTGAGACTTTGGGTGATTGTCCAGGTAGCCTGTTATTTCTGTCTTTGCTGCACCTTTTGGAAGTTGTTCTCCTGCACTTCCTGCCTACCCTAGTATTGTTATCTTTCTTCTCAGGTCTTTGATGAGGTTGAAGATTAGACTGTCACAACTATTGTTCTCTCTTCCTAGGTAGAAATATTAGATATAATATTTAAACTTTCCAGCTTAGGGAAACTCTATAGTAATCTGTTATGCCTTTACCCTAGGAATAAATATGTAGTTCTTGCCATTTGCTCTTGTTGCTTCACTGGCAATAGGTCTTTGGGGGTATTTGTTCTCACTTTTCCTTCTCCTTGAGCATACTTGATATTTGCTATCTTTGTATATAGTTTCGTATCAAGCCTAAATCTTTTTCTTTAGACTTAAAGGGGAACTGTAGTGAGATATCCATCCCGCACCCATCTGTAACACTGAGCACGCCCATCTGTGTGTGGTCACAGGTATGGATGTGACAGAGGGTAGGACTAGATCCGGGGTCCCCAAGCCCAGAGCACTCTCTTGTTTCTGGTCAGGTCACAGAGGACAGCCTGGGTGGATCCTTGGAGCTGGAACCTGCTTCTTGTGTAGGTGTATTCCCCATTCCCCCTGAATAAACTTCACTTTACCTCTACTGAGTCCAGTGAATCTCGATCTCCACACAATAATATCAGAGGGACACAAGTACACAGGGAAAATGAGTGCGAGTATGCTGCTTCTTGTGCCCAGAAGACGTTAGGAGAAAAAAAAAAGATAACAAGCGTTAGGGCAAGGATATAAATGGGACCAACAGGAGGAAAAGGAAAACCCAGAGGCCCTATAACCCAACCCAGAATCAATTTAATGAACTCCCAGCTCTGGGCCTCTCCTATGCTGAAGGAAGCTGTTTACAATAAACCTTTTACTTTGGCTTCATCTATGGATTGGTCTTTTGACTTTCTTAGACATTTAGTCCTTTGTCCCCAGAAAATGAGCATGGTAGTCCTCTAGATGACCACCAGTATCCCTGTTACAGTTCTTACATACTCATCCAGGACTTAAGAAGACCTCTTCTCAAGATCGTATATCTGAATGGAAATTGAAAAGACTCCAAAATAAATATAACCACTTGGCATTTATTTCAAACACTCCGAGGATCTCTTTTGAGCAAAAGGAACCCCCAGCTTCAGGGACTCTGTCTGGTTTGAGGATGGCAAACATGGCTCCTTGTGCCTTCCCCCATTTCCTCTGTCTTGCACCAACTGACAATCTAGGCAATAGTAGAGAGGCTACCCTAAATGTCCTTCCCCTTTAGTGAGACAGATGACTGCCTCATATGCCATTTTAGAGCCCTCACCCAGCGGCTGATGGAAGCAGATGCAGTTACCCACAGCTATACACTGAACTGAACTCTGGAACCCAGTTGCAGAGAGGGAGGAATGAAGAACAAAGGGGTCAGGACCAGGCTGGTGAAACCCACAGAAACAGCTGACCTGAACAAGGGGGAGCACATGGACCTCAGACTGATATCTTGGAGGCCAGCACAGGAGTGATCCAGTTCCCTGAACGTGGATGTCAGTGAGGAGGCCTCAGCACTCTATGGGGCCCCTGGTAGTGGATCAGTATTTATCCCTGTTGTAAGAAGGGACTCTGAGAGCCCATCTCACATGGAGGGATGCTCTCTCAGCCTGGACACATGGGGGAGGGCCTAGGCCCTGCCCAGGATGATATGGCAGACTTTGGGGAACCCCCATGGAGGGCCCTACTCTCCCTGGGGAGCAGAGGGGGGATGGGGTGGGAGGCTGTGGGGGTTGGGGGAGGGGAGGGGAGGGAGAAGGGATTGACATGTGAAGCAAACTTGTTTCTAATTTGAACTAATAAAAAATTAAAAACTGTTAGATTACATTAATAAAGCTAGTAGCCAAGGTATATTTCCTTATCTGGCCAATTCCTCCTCCTGAGGCTGACTAACAAGGTTCAGATATCATAGTATTGAAGTCCACCCATCAAGAGCCCCCTTTGGCTGTCTGAATTAACTTGCCTAATTAAAACTAAGCACCTCATCCTATCACAGGGTTTCCCCGTTCACCTTTAGAAATTGTCATTTGCCAATGAGACACATCCGTCTCTTCTGGATCCAGATGAAGCCCTTTGGCCCTTTGGGACAAATATCCCTTCCCCTTCTCCTTTGTTCCCTTCCCAATCTCCCTTGTCCTCTAACTCCTGTCTTTGTCCTTTATTCTCTTCCCTTTGTTCCTCTGGGGAAAATAAATCTTTGTACTAAGAACTTGGTCTTAGGGGAGCTTGTGTAGAATACTGGTCCCTTCACCAACTACTGCTGGCATGATCAGAAAGCCAAGTCAGCCCTGACAGGGAACGGGACTACCCTGGAAAGGCAAACACTGATCTCATATAGCTAGAGATTTCTCCCGTGAACGTGTTCAGTGGAGAATCGGGGTGGGTGTTTACACCACCACTCCTAAGCAAAAAGACACTTTGAACTGCACCCCAAGGAAGCCATCATCTTTCCAGAAAGGAGAGGTGTTAGAGTGCATATTCAAACTGAGATGCCTGGGACAGCTCCATGAGAAAGGACACTCCTCTGCTTGATCCCTTCCTCACCCCACACCTGCCTGTTGACCCCTTGTGCTGTGAGTAGCTAAGTGTAGATACCTGAGGTTAGGTCATCTTAGGGAAGGGAAGATTCAATTTTCACTCCATTTCTTGAGCCATTCTAACACATAGGTAAACCTCAGAGTCATCTAGAAGTTTTCCAACATCGAAAAAAGTAAGTGGTAGCAAGCTTCTTTTGAGTTCCGAAGGAAGTGCCTGCAATTCAAATGTAGGCTATGCTCAGGAGATCGTGTCCCTTTCCCCTTCTGAGGGGGACTATGTATGTCTCTCTTAGGGTCCTCCTTGTTTACTAGCTTTTCTGGCAGTGTGGATTGTAGACTGGTAATCTTTTGCTCTATATCTAAAATTCATATATGAGTGAGTACCATGTTTTTCTTTTTGTGACTGGATTTCCTTGCTCAAAATGGTTTCTTCTAGTTCCATCCATTTGCCTGCGAATTTCAAGATTCCATTGTTTTCTCCTGCTGAGTAGTACTCCATTGTGTAAAGGTACCATATTTTCTCTATCCATCCTTCAGCTGAGGAGCATCTAGGTTGCTTCCAGGTTCTGGCTATTACAAATAATGCTGCAATGAACATTGTTGAACAGATGTCCTTGTTGTATGAATGTGCTTCTTTTGGGTATATGCCTAAGAGCGGAATTGCTGGATCTTGTGGTAGACTGATTCCCATTTTCCTGAGGAATCTTCCTACTGATTTCCAAAGTGGTTGTACAAGTAGGCACTCCCACCAGCAGTGGAGGAGTGTTCCCCTTTCTCCACATCCTCTCCAGCATAAACTGTCATTGGTGTTTTTGATTTTGGCCATTCTGACAGGAGTAAGATGGTATCTCAGGGTTGTTTTGATTTCCATTTCTCAGCCTAGACTCATGGGGGAGAGCCTATGCTGAAGATCCCCCATGGAAGGCCTCGCCCTCCCTGGGGAGCAAAAAGGGTATGGGATAGGTAGGATGTTAGTGAGGGGCAGGAGAGGAGGGGAGGGAGAGGGAACCGGGATTGACATGTAAAACAATCTTGTTCCTAATTTAAATCAATAAAAGGAAAAATAAACAAACAAACAAACAAAAACAAATGTAGGCTCTGAATGAGCTAGGAAGGAAAGTTCTTTTTGTGTTGGAAAGTATTGTTGGGTGCTGCTGACACCTTTGAGGCGCTTGAGTGTTCAGGAATGCAGCTTGATACTGAACTCTTGTCTTTGCTCTTCCTTGGGGCTCCCAAGAATAGAGATATAAATGTTCTTCCTTCAAGCATTGTCACCAAAGTATTAGCTCACAGGTGGGATCCTGTGACCCCTGCCACTGGGTTTTCTATGGGATGTGATATGTGTCTTGGGACAGAAAGGATTTATTTAATTTACATAGCCCAATCACAGTCCATCATGAAATGAAGTCAGGGCAGGAACTTCAGGCAGGAAACTAGAGGCAAGAACTGAAGCAAAGACTGTGGAGGAACACTGCTTAGTTTCCCATGGCTTGTTCAGCCTGATTCTTTATACCTTCTTAGGCATAGCACTGCCCACAATTGGATGGACTCTCCCATGATGGGCGGGCCCTCCCATGTCAGTCATCAATCAAGACAAAGTCCCAGAAACTTGCTATAGGCAATCTGATAAAGGTATTTTCTCAACTGGAGAATCTTCTTCCAAGATAACTTTAGCTTGTGTCAGCTTGACAAAATATTAACCAGGGCAATGTGTGAATTCCAAAGGAAGGGGCTGGGGTGGTGGGAACAGGCTCCTTACAGATAACATCTCTGACTATACAAATCCCCCTTCCACAAACATGACCCTTCTCCAGACCAGGGTCCCCACAACCCTGTAATGTGTACAAAGCTCTGTGCTGGCCTTGCAAAAGACTCTGGGCTCTGGAGGTCTTCAAGATGAGGAGAAAGAAAATGGCAAGAATGCTAACAGTAGGGCTGGGAGTAGGTCTCAGTGGCTTCACTCTTCCCCAGGATGGGGAAAGGAAATCACAGCTAAAGTCTCCACAACTGTGAGCAATCCTGTCATGGGTTGAGAGCTAGTTAGACTGGTTCCTTGCTGGGTAAAGTTTAAAAGAATATTTTGTAGGGCCCTGCATTTTCAAAGGACTTCCCAGTTTCTGCCAAGTATTGTCAATAAATAATGAGCTTTCAGAGCAGTCCCCAGAAGCAACAGAAGGGTGCCTCAGGTATAGCAGAAACCACTTACTATTTGAGATCAAAAGAATAAGAAAGGGTTAAGTGCTGTATTCTGAAGTCAGATTGCCATGTTCTGAGCACCTAGGGATGAGTCTCCTAGATTCTTGCCTCCCAATGCTAAGATGAAGGAGGTGTAACATCTAGTTTCCCTGCCTACTCTGTTACCAATGCTATTTTTCCACCTTGGACTCCACCAGCTTATCCTGTTCCTGGCTTCATCACTATGGCCTGGGGATCTGCAAAGGCATAATAGATATTGTTATCCTATTAATCAATAGTGTCTTTGTATATTTCCACCAGTTGCACCATGAACCCTTCTATCTTAATTGTACTAAGGACTACGGCTACTTTCCCTCCCAAGTATATACTCCCCTTACCAGAGATGGCTTTAAGCATCTCCTTATTGAGGATCCACCCTCTTTGGTGGATATGCTTTTGAAAACAACTGTTCCAGAGTGCCACCTGATTGCATTTCAGCTGGGTCCTGGAAAGAGAAAGAAAAATGGCAAATGACATAATGATCAAATAACTGCCTGGTAGAAGTTACCCATCCCAAAGGAGATGGGGCCATGGCTTCTCTGGACCATGCTTCCTCTGTGAATAGCCAGGAAACTTCTAGAGGTAATGTCTCAAGGAGAGAACTATGAGAAACATGTCTCAGTCCTCAACTGGATCTTGTCCCACATGCCCAATAATTGGAGGATGGGGTGTCCTCTGAGCTCCAAGAGATCAAGGTCATATAAACATCCAGGGATCCCAGAGCTCAGGTTCCCTCTGTACCAGTCAAACTTGAGAGCCCCCAAGTTACTTTACAAGTAGGATGCATGCCCTGAACTTCTCAGTAGACATGGAAACCTAATCTTTATGTTTCCTTTTCATCTAAATTCCCCAATTCCAGTAAACAACCACTTTCAGGGGATTATCAGGTCAGCCCCTGAGGAGAATTTTCACTTAGCCTCTTGCCTACCAACAAAGGGTGAGTTGAAAAATCTCTTCTTCCAATATTCCTTCCCCATTGTTCCAGAGACTCTGTTCCTCTTTTAGGCAGAAATCACTACCCAATATCAGGTAGGACTCATCCTGTCTCTAGGAAGACCTATCTCCACCCTTGTTTAAAGCCAATATCCTCATTTAGGACCAGTTGGGAGACAATAGGTCAAGCTTTCAGAGCAGTCCCCAGAAGCAACAGAAGGGTGCCTCAGGTATAACACTGCTTCAGTTTTCCTGATACATCTAAAGCAGGGGTTCTCAACCTTCCTAATGCCATGACACTTTAATACAGTTCTTCATGTTGTAGTGACCCAAACCATAAAATTATTTTCATTGCAACTTCATAAATGTAATTTCACTACTGCTATTATTTGTATTGTAAACATCTGACATGGGAGTCCTGTGAAAGGGTCATTTAACCCCCCCCCCAAGGGGTTGCAACTCAAAAGTTGAGAACCACTGATCTATATAAAGGATTCCACCTACTTTCAGTCCTGACATTGTAGAGGGACTCAAATCTATCATAATGTCCCTTAATGATGGGTACTCTTGAGGAAATGTTTTAGCCTGGATAATTCACCTATTTGGGTAGTTCAAAAGGAACACAATAAATACAGGTTGGTACAAAACATCTGACTAATCAATATGGCTGTGGTCACTCTTCAACCAGTGGTACCCAGTTCCTCATCCTCTCCTGAACCATATCCTGCCTGGAACAACTTACTATTCCATCTTGGTTGTGAAGTATGCTTATTTTGTATGCCCCTGTAACCTAAAAACTCAGATTTTATTTACTTTTGAGCATACAACTCATAAATCCAGACAATCACTTAGACCATCCTACCCCAAGGCTTTAGAGATAGATCCAATTTTATCTGAACTGATTTTAGCCCAGGACATTATGGACTGATCAAGTCCCCACACAACTTTTCTCCAATATGTATATGGCCTGTTATATGTGGAGCATCTGAAGGAAGGAGTTTCTTAGGACACTGAATCTCTCTTCAACTTCTTAGCCACAGGAGGATATAAGGTCTATTGAGAAATGGCCCAACTATGCCCATCTTGAGTCACACACTTAGGGACGATAGGGAGGAAAATGCATTCTGGGATTTGAATGGATCTGTCCTTCTCTGATCTACTTTGTTCTCAGACTGTCAGGCAACTAAGAACTTTCTTCAGGGTTGCCAGTTTTATCTGAATTTTTAGCTTTGCAGAACTGGCTAGGCCTCTTTTCTTGAGGAGACCCCAAAGTTTTCTTCAACCTGCCTAACATCAGAACCCAAGGCTGCCTATTCCTTCCAACACTCAAGGATGTACTTACCTGAGCCACCTAAGATGTCAGGCTGCTTTTCAAGAAACAGTCATCTACATCCTAGACGATTAGCGCCTTTTTGCACCCTTATATTACCAACTCTTGTCTTTTCTCCCTTACTCAACATTGTTGACATAATCTAACACTGCTATTCGCTATTCACTCTGATTGGACTTTATTCATCTGATTACTACTACATAGGACTTTACTGGGAATAATATATATATATATATATTAGTGGCTTCTAGTACTGTCCTTTCTACTCCTTCAGTTCTGTTCTTCCTAAATACATAAATACAGAATGGAAAACTATGTCTAATACCACATCCTGGGGAGAAAAATACCTTCTATCTCTGGAAAAAGGATGCCTCTCTTCAATGGGTAGACTGTTCCCACCAATGGTATTATAGTTGTAAAACATGATATGAAAGGTGGGCTTGGCTAGCATATCATGATATCAGGCTATAGATGGTCCTGTAGATAAAACTCCAGATGCACCGCCTATTGGAATTTTATAGCCGTTCCCTGAACCAGTCCAAAAGCCCTCCCAATAGACATCCTCTCACCCACTTCCTTCTCCTGGTGTGAAGCAGCTAGGGCAGCCCCATTCGCGGCAGCAGCCAGCATCTATCTCTGAGGGGAGAGGCTGAGGGGGAGTTAGAGGGGCATAAGTAGATAGGGAAAATAAAAACAGCCACCCAGAAGATGATGGCTTCTTGTTCCCAGAAGACATTGAGAGGAGAAATAAAAAGTCATAGGGAGCTATCTAAAGAGAATCAAGAGGAGAAGGGAGGACCCAGGAGCCTTATAAAACACCAAGCCACAGTTACTTTGGTTGACATCCAGGACTCCCAGCTCTGAGACCCCTTAGATTCTTAAGGAAACTATTTGCAATACAGCTGTTACTTTTACTTGCTCTGTGGATCCATATGCTGTTTTTTCCAGGATGTCCAGTTTCTTCTCCAAGTCATGGAATGAGGTCACCAATTCCCTAAATGACCATCAGTACCCTTTACAGTCAGTAGAATGCATCCTTCAATGTACACTCATTGTATGTTTACAGTGAGAATCCAGACAGGACAGTTTTTACTGAATAACATGAGGTAGTCAACAATGTTACAAAATAGGCTTTATGATGATGGATAACACACAGAAATAGTCAGGTACAGTATTCAAACAACTAGGAAAAGCTGGATAGCATCTATCAGAAGAGGTGGACCAAAAAATCTGTAATAGCAATATAACTAGGAAACTAAAAATCAAAACAAGAAAAATACAGTCATCTTCGAGGTACTAGTGAGCTTGAGGGGAAATTCTCCTGCACAGTCAGTGAATGACTGGAGCTGTACTGTGGTGGTTTGAATAAGAATGGTCTCCATTGGTTCATGCATTTTAAAGCTTAATTACCATGGAGTGGGAACTATTTGAAAGGATTAGAATGATTAGGATGTGTGGTGGCAGATCAGCATAAATCTCTCATCTACTGCTCCAGTGCCATGTATACTGCCATAGTCCCCACCATGATGATAATGTACTAAAACTCTGAATTTTTAAGCAACCCCCCAAATAAATGTTTTCCTTTATAAGAGTTGCTTTAGTCATGATGTCTTCTCACAGAAATAGAACAGTGACTAAGACACATACATAAGACAATCTCAGAAAATGCACTCTATACTCAATAATCAAAATTTTCAAGAGGAAATAAAGGAAGGAAGACAAAAGTTGCATGCATCAAGAAATAGGAGAGACATGGGAAAACCCTCATCACCAGAGCAATGGTAAAATACCATTTTAAAAGACTTTCAAAGCTGGAGAGATGCCCAAGGGGCATTTGGAGCTATTCTAAAGGGTTTGGTTTCCAGAAGTAACTCAGCATGTCACAAGTATCTGTAACTCTAGTTCCAGCATATGTAACACCCTCTCTGGCCTCCTCAGACATCAGGCATACATGCATGTAGTACACAGGAATACATGCAGGCAAAACATTCACACACAGAAAAAAATATTTAAATGAAAATTAGTGTCAAGTTAGTGGTTGACAGCATACTACCCCCAGTAATCCTCACCACTAGGAAATGCACAACAAGCATCACAGATCTAGATGCTGAAAACTGGCCAGAAGAATTTTGTAAACAGAAGAGAAGAAATTTTAAATCAGAAATTATAAGTAGAGGAGATTGTTATGATAAATCTTTCTGCCAAAAGCCGCCTGAGCCCCACCGCCACGTGTGAGCTTTACGCCAGCCGCCCGTCCGAGTTAGGCCCAAATGAATACACAGAGAGACTTGTATTAGTTACAAAGCTGCTTGGCCAATGACTAGGATTCTCATTTGTTAGCTCAGTCTCAATTACCATACATCTATATATTTTATGGGACTTATCTTATCGGACGCCTTATTGGCGTCCCTCCTTGCTGGTGAATCACATCGTGCCGCTGGAGCAGGAGCCGAGGGGAAAAGAGAGGCCCTTCCTGTTTCTCTTTCGCTTAAATATGAGTCTCCTTGCTATGTCACTTCCTGCCTGGATCAGCACTTCTCTACTACATTTCCCAGAATCCTCTTTGACTCCTATTTCCGTCTAACTTGCTGTCTCATTGGCCAAACAGTATTTTATTCAATAATCAATAAGATAAACATACACAGTAGTACATTCCCCATCAGGAGATATCCACTATCCCCACTCCATTCTAATTTTGTGCTCAAATTACTAACTGGAACAATAAGGTAAAATGTGGAAATTAAAGAGATACAAATAGGGAAAGAAGAAGGCAAGCTATCTATATTTGTAGAAGACATGATACAAATATTAGAGATCCTCAAAATTCTACTGAAAATTTATATGAACAATAAACAAATTCAGCAACCTGGCAGAATCCAGAATCAACTTTCTCCCAAGACCAAAGACCTGACATGAGACCAGAACCTCTTTTCGTTTGTTGGTCAGAGTTGAGTAAGAGTAAGAGACTGCCAAAATATTACATTCTATCACTATTGACTTTGGTTGCCCCCCTGAAGACTGTGAACTTCAGACACAAGCCCAAGAGGATCATGAGATGGAATTAATGTAAATGCATCTCCCTGACCACCAGCTTTAATCTTACCAGAAGGCACCATACAAATTTCAAAGGGAGAGAAGCAACTGACACCCCTATGATGCACATGAATTACAATGGCCAGCATGGCATGATACAACCTTAGGAGTGCAACAGTGGCATAAATTCCTTGGCAGTCACCAACAGCTTTTTTATTGGACTTAAGACCTCCACTTAACAAGAAGGAAACTATATCTGGTACTTACAAACATTGCCAACTATCCAGAGCTAGTGAAATCATGGGTCTTGAAGGAGAATCTACAACCATCTCTTCAGTAGTTGATGATAGTCCAGCATTATCATCAACTACACTCAGAATATTTATCCTTACAATCACAAGTAAGTGCAGTCTTAATCCATCATCAAGGAATCATCCATTTGCTACAGATGGAGACATTACAGAGAACCACAACCAATCAAAATGAAGAGTTATGGAGCCCAGTCCCAGTGGATGTATCTACAAAACAATTCCCACTCCTAACATTGTAGAAGATGGGACAGAAAGATTGTAAGGGCCAGGAAGGATCAGGAAGTTTTCTATGAGGCTCTGTCTCCTACTAATATCATAAGTTAGAGTCAAAGTCTCACCAATGTGATTGCCTAAACATGAGCTAAATAAGAACAACATCAATAAACATGCCAAAGTGGATGGGAGAAAGACCACAAAGCCTCAACACTACACAAAGAACCATATGCAACTATCAAATACTGAAAGCAGAAGAAATGATCTTCTCTAAGGAAGGGCATACCAATTGGTTATCCAAAACCAAATGGTCATCCCTAAAAATACACATATAAATAACATTATATGGGCGGGGAAGTTTTATTTAGGAATATATATGTAAATACATACATATGCATATGGCAACAATTAAGGAAAAATGAGGCCATGAATGTGAAGGAGAGGAACAAGGGGCATATAGGAGGATTTGGATGCAGGAAAAGAAGGGGCCATTGCATTTGGACTGTCCTTTGGAGTGGTGATTTCCAACCTTTCTAATGCTGCAACCCTTTGATACAGTTGCTCATGTTGTGGTGACCCCAAATATAAAATTATTTTTGTTGCTACTTCATAACTGTAATTTGCTACTGTTATAAGTCATAATGCAAATATCTATGCTCTGTAATGGTCATAGGCAACCACTGTGAAAGTGTTATTCAACCCACAAAGGAGGTCATGACCTATAGGTTGAGAACCACTGCTTTGGAGCCTGGAGTAGTTGTCTAAGGTTATATAGCTGAAGGCAGTGATTCCCAAGTTCCCTGACTCTATCAGTAGGGTATATATAGTTCAGCCATGAGTCCTTCTCCCATCCTGGCTGGGCTATTAATGGACCCATTCTGTACAGAACTCAGCCCAGACATGTTGTGTTTGAGGTCATGATTGCAATGGCTGTAACTTACCTAGCAGATGACATTTCATAGCCATTCTCTATATTTTCCAGCTCCTCAAGTTTCCTGCCCCATCTTCTGCCATGTAGAAAAATACTACTTTTATTGCAAGTAATCAGCTTAATCTTATGTTCCTATATCCCAGGACACTGAGAGTAACAAGAAGCCATCAGCAAAACAGTGACACAAGAAAGAGGAAAATGATCATTGTGTCTAGGTCAAAATACTCAAGTATTGCAAGCATCCCATAAGTTTTTATATTGTCACCTTTAACTTGAATTAATAGGAATTTAAATATGACTAAGTTTCAGATGTTTGCTTCCTATTTTAGAGGAATAAGACAGGGATAAACCTGAAATGTCATAAAAATCTGTGATTTTGATGAAAGGCATTCTTTTTGCACTCTATCATTTTATATCCAATAACATTTTACTTAAATTGATAAAGTCTATATTCTTCCATTGAAGAAATGCTTCTTTGTTCTAAAGTAAAAGGCAATGTGGGCTAGCAGGTCAAGTGAGAAGCTGTGGGTGCCAACTTGAATACACAAGCTAAATGCATATTAAAATGGTCCTTGTATTAAAAACCTCAGTGCTACATTGGGGTCAAAATGCATACTAAAAGTAGAGAAAAGGGGTGTAAAGATAGGAATGTTAAAGTAAGAAAAAATATCAAATTTCACTTCTTTTTTGAGTGGGGTGATTGGTTTGTTGGTTGGGATTTTGTTGTTGTTGTTGTTGTTGTTGTTGTTGTTGTTGTTAGCCAAATTTTACTCAAACCATCTGTTTGTTATTTGCCACCAAGGACCCATTCCCCTTCTGAAGCATGAGAAAATAATAGCCCAACTTTACTTCAAAATCAATTGTCTCCTTTTCTCAGCCTTGCTACTCCAAAGGGACTGCTCTGGACCTGGGCTTCAGAGGTTAGCACAGTTCATCTAGCCAAGTAAGGCCAGGCCTAGATCATAACATAAATAATAGCCAGTTAGTCACATGGACATCTTAACTTGTGCATGGGGTGGTCTTGGAGATATTATTACTTTCTGTAGTAAGGAGCCAGCAATTGGATGCAAAGAATTTTCGGAAAAGCTAAGCTCAAAGACAGACTCTGGGTATGGGGTCAGCATCTTCAATCCATGTGCACCTAAAGCCAGGGGGACAGGGAGAAATGTGAATCAAGCTGCAAGCTAAGTGTTGTGGTTCATAGTTTCTAATCTTAATAGGTCACGGTGATTCAAGGCTTGCAGAGTGGATCAGGTCACTCTTGGTTAAGGTTCAGACCATGCATGTTTTTCTAGGGGAAAATTAAATTAGAGAGATATGAAGTGTAGAAGATTTTTATAAAATTTGTAAGATTTTGGTTAAAAAATCATAATGTTAATTTACAGGGTGGAGGTTGTGGTTTGAGTAAGATGGTCCCCACAGCCTCATATATTTGAATGTTTAGTTACCAGGGAGTGGAACTGTTGGGAAAGATTAAGAGGTGCATTCTTGTTGGAGTAGGTGTGGCCTTGTTGGAGGAAGTGTGTCACTGGGGTGAGCATTGTGAGTCCAAAAGCCTAAGTCAGGCCAACTGTCTCTCTGCTGCCTGAAGATCAGGATGCAGTTCTCAGCTATTTTCCAGCACCATATCTACCTGCCTGCAACCATGCTCCCCACCATGATGCTAATGAACTAAACCTTGGAAAATGTAAGCCAAGTCCCAATTAAATGCTTTATTCTATAAGAGTTGCCTTGGTCGCGGTGTCTCTTGACAGTGATAGAACACTAAGACAGTGGTTGGCTTGGATCTGTGCCGGGGGTCCCTCATCCTCCTGCTTATTGCTGTTTCCTATCTCTACGGTGTTACAGAAGGGACAGAAGACAGCTCAGGGGAGTTTTGAGTGCTCTCACTGCTTTTCCTGTTTGACTTCACCTTTCTGATTCCTATTCTTTTCTTTTTCTCCCCACTTCCTCTATCTTCATTCCTTCTATCTCTTTTTCTTTTAGTCAAAGGAAAGAAGTGCTAGAGGAGAGTAGTAAGACATGATGAAAAAAGGTATAATTTTTCTTTCACTTCCAAAAGCAACTCTGAATACTTTGTAACTAACATTCTAATTTTTCATCTTTTGTTAGCTTCTATTTAATTAATTAGTCAATTTTGTTTAAATATCTATTTTCTTATACTTTGTTCATATTCTTTCCCCTCTCCTTAGTCATCTAATATACTTCCCACCTTCCTCTATACCAAATTTTATGCATCTCTTTAAATAAAGAAAACAAAACAAAAACCAGGAAAAATAACAAAAAATGAAAATAAGCAGACAAAATAAAAGAGAAAATCAATATGACAAAAATTATCAAAACAAAGCAAAACTTCAAATAAACAAATAAATAAATAGTCTGTTTTATATTTGCCAATTCTTCCTGGACATGAGGCAATCCTGGACACTCCATTGGAGAAAACGATTTTTTCATTTACTAGCAGATATAACTTCTTGGTAAGTTGTGGTATGTTGTGACCTCATTCTTCTCAGTACTAGGATTTTTGCCTAGCATATGCCTATGCAGTCATGTGTGTGCTTCGAGAGTCACTGTGAAGCCATAGGTGTATCAGCCCTGTGTTGCTTTTATCAAAGTTGCTCTGTTTACCAATAAAGACTCAGCAGCAGATATTGGGGTGAACACCTGCTAGAGCAGAGAAGCTGAGGAGCAACCAGCTGACCTTCCCTTATGGCTGGAGACCCAGCAAGTGAGCATCTTTACAACTGTCCTAAACTGGAAAAGCCTGCGATTCTCTAAGTTTCTCCTACTCCTTCCTATGTGTCTCTCTATCCAATTCCCCAGATACTCTGTACTCACCATGGCTAATTCTTGTCCGTTAGTGGATGGCTCCACACCCTGATCCATGGTTAATTTTATTAACAGGGTCTTGGAGTTTCACGGTTCGGTCAAATATCCCTCAACAGCTCTGTTGTGTCTTAAAGTCATCCACCACCTCTGGCTCTTATAATCTCTTCTTCATAGATCCCTAAGCCTGGGGGGGGGGGGGGCTTGATAAAGACATTCCATTTAGGGCTGAGTT
>NC_048601.1:82980761-83085573 GCF_003668045.3 Cricetulus griseus
TCGAGACAGGGTTTCTGCCTATCCTGGCACTCGCTCTGGAGACCAGGCTGCCTCGAACTCACAGAGATCCACCTGCCTCTGCCTCCCTAGTGCTGGGATTAAAGGCGTGCGCCACCAACGCCGGCCTTTAGTGTTAACTGTCCTTTTCCATTTTCCCTTCTTTACCCTTTCCTCCCCATAATCCTCCTATTCTAGCTTCTCCACTATCTGTTTATAAAACTATACTCTATTTCTGGTTCTTTGGAAAATTCCCTTCTCCCTTCCTGGTCCCTTACCAGCTACCTAACAAAGCACAAACATCTAAGGCTTAAACGCTAACATCCACATATAAGAGAAAACATGTAATATTTGCCTTGGGGGGTCTAGATAACCTTAATCAAGATTTTTTTCTAGCTCCACCCATTTATCAGAAAATTTCATACTTTCATCTTTTCTTAACAGATGAATAAAATTTCTTTGTGTAAATGGACCACATTTTCATTATCTATCCATCAGTTGATGAACATTCTGTTGGCAATTTCTGGCTAGCTACTATGAATACAGCAACAATGAACATGAATGAGTAAGTCACTGTATAGTAAAATGTAGAGTCCTTTGGGTACTTACCCAAAAATGGAATGGCTGAATCTTGGTGTAGATCAATTTTGAGAAACTTCCAACTGATTTCCATAGGGGCTGTACCAGTTTGCATTCCCACCAGAAATGGATAAGTGCTCTGCTTTCCTCAAATCCTTGCCAATATGCACTGTCATTTGTTTTATTGATCTTGGCCATTCTAACTAGGGTAAGATGAAATCTCAAAGTAATTTTAATTCACATTTTCATAAAGGCTAAGGATGTTGAAATTTTTTAAAAGTGTTTCTCAGCTATCTTTTTTTTTCACCTTTTGAGAACTCTGTACTTTGCTCTACATACCTTTTCTAACTGGGTTACTTATTTTCTTGTGATCAGTTTTTACTTCCTTATATATTTTAGACACTAATTCTGTCACCTATACAATTAGTTAATATTATGTTCTCATTCTGTAGGCTGTTGCTTTGCTTGAGTGGTGTCCTTTCCTGTACAGAAAATGTTTAGCTGCATGTATGATTTCCCATTTATTAATTGTTGATCTTGATGCCTGTGCTATCAGTGTCCTGTTCAAAAGGTCTTTTCCTTCGCCAGTGAATTCACAGCTATTCTCTACTTTCTCTTCTATCAGGTTCAGAATATATGGTCTTACACTGACATCCATGATCCATTTGGAGTTGAGTATTATACACAGTGATATATATATATATATGGATATATTTTCATCCTATACACAGCTATATAGTTTAGCAAGCACATTTTTTGAAAATATTTTCTTTTCTTTGGTGCATATTTCTGGCTTCTTCGTCAAACAATAATCAAGTATCTGTAAGTGTACGGAATTATTCCTGGATCTTCAGTTTGGTTTCATTGATCAGTGCATCTGTTTTTATGTCAATACCATAATTTTTATTACTATTGTTCAGTAAAACAACTTTAAATCTGGGATAATACCTCCAGTAGTTCTTTTATTACCCAGATTTGTTTTAGCTACCCTAGGATTTTTGTGTTTCCAAATGAAATTGAAATTGCAGTTTTCAATTTCTATAAAGAATGGTGATGCGATTTTGAAGGAAATTGCATTGAATCTGTAGATTGCTTTTGGCAGGATGGGCACTTTTGCACTGTTAATCCTAGCAATCCTTGAGCATGGGGCAGCTTTTCATCTTCTGGTATCAAATTTCTTTCTTCAATGCTTAAAGATTTTATTTTTCTATTTTTTATTTAAATTAGAAACAAGATTTCTTTACTTGTCAATTCCAGTTCTCTCTCCCTCCCCTCCTCCCCTGTTCCCCCACTAATTCACTATCCCATCCCCTTTCTGCTCCCCCAACCCCCACAAGGGTGAGGCCTTCCATGGGGGATCTTCAGAGTCCGTCATATCCTTTGGAGCAGTGCCTAGGCCCTCCTCCGTTTGTCTAGGCTAAGAGATTATCCCTCTATGTGGAATGGGCTCAAGATTTTATTATATAAATCTTATACTTGTTCACTTTAGAGTTGTCTCGAGATATTTTTTGAAGCTACTGTGAAAGATACTATTTCCTTGACTTCTTTTTTAATATGTTTGTAATTTTTCTGTAGGAAGGTGATAGATTTTTGTGTTAATTTTGTATCCTGCTACTTTGCTGAAAGTGTTTATCAGCTATATTTGTAAGATTATACTGTCTACAAATAAGAATACATTTAATTCTTTCTTTCCTATTTGTATCCTATTGATCTCCTTCAGTTGTCATATGGCCTTAGCTAAGACTTCAAGTATTATATTGAACAGAGAATGGACATCCTTGTCTTGTTCCTGATTTTAATGGCAATGCCTAAGTTTCTCTCCATCAAGGATGATGCTACATAAGCAAATGCTGTAAATTGCCTTTATTATATTGAAGTATATCCCTAGTGTTCTTAATTTCTCCAGGACTTTTATGATGAATGGATGTTGAATTTTTGTCAAAGACATTTTCTGTATCTAATGAGATAACTCATATGGATTCTGTCTTTCAGTCTGCATATATGATTGATTTTTTTTATTGATTTATGTATGCTGGACCTTCTCAGGTGGGGACAACAAGGCCTAAGCAAAGAACTCTGGCTCCCACTGAGTGCCCATGTAATAAATAAAAAAAAAAGGTGGATATGTAGGAAGTTAAGGCTTACCAGGCTGAAATAAGCCAATGTGGAATCTGCGAGTTCTTGATAGAAATCCTGATCCAGCCTAGCTAATGAGTGGTGACCGCACAATCCTGCTTGAGGACCTAGCTAACAGGCTCTGTCAGAGTTCCTGATCATGCATGCCTAGCTATGCAACTATGCAATGTCAATGAATCAGAATTCCTGGGTGCTAGGAGGGTATGTAAGTTTCAAAGGAGTCTGCTCTTTCCTTCCTCACCTGACTCCCAGTATCTGTGTTGTTGTACCGTGCCTTCTCAATCCTCCCCCGAGGAAGTCATAGGGCCCAGCAACATCTAATAATGAAAATTTGCATTATTTTGATTTTTAAATGCATATAGAAAAATTCCCCAAACCTGTTTGACAATGTTATCTACAGTTTGACCCTGTTGTATAAGGAGAAATATTATGTGTAGTCTTAGTCTTGCTCCTGCTTATAGCAGGGAGGTAAAAGTCTTGGAAGTCCCTAAATGATAAAAGGTGACAGGATATCTTTTTAGAGAGGCCACTTACTAATTACAGCACCTTCATAGTGTCTTTATGTTACAGTGGCCTAGGAGAATACAAAAATCTCTCTTCAAAGTTTGAGAACAAATGGGATATATCCTATGAAATATTTAATCAGTAGTCCTCCAAAGTGCCATGGCCATCTAAGGACATGGGATGACTAAAAGCAGTCAGAAGCCTGGATGAGTTTCCTATTCTGAAGAAGGGTTATTGTGTTAAAACAGAAAATCTAAATGTGGGGAAACACAAGAAAACCCATTGTGTGTATGATATGGATAGTTTCGAACATACTAACAGGGAAAACAAGCTCTTTAGGAACAATCTAGAAACTTCTTACCAGGTTTAATTTACATACAGGGAAAACCACTAAGTAGCTGAACATCATTAGTTCTTTGTTTTTTACATCTAAAGGAAATGAAATAACATGATCTAAAAGACCAAGTTTTAATAATTTAGAAAGGATTACCCTGCCCTTCTTCCTCCTAGATTAGTAAAACATTCGGATTGTGTAATCAATCAATAGCATTATGAAATCTGATGGGTGGAAGCAGTTCTTTTTAAAAAAAGATTTAATTTTTTCATATTCAAATGTGTGATATACTTTATAAATTTACTAGTTGAAAATATTTGTATCTGTCTTTCATTTTGAAAGACAAGATTTTCAGTGTTTAAGTAATTAGTTAGTTTTGGAGGTGGGGTCTAAACATGTAGATCTCTCTGGCTCAGAATGTAGACCAGACTGTCCTCAATCACAAAGAGATCTACCTGTCTCTATCTCTCACCATGCCTAGCTTTGTGTATTTCTAACTCATATTTTAAAGAACTTAAAATTATCATGTATCATTAAGAAAAATAAACATTGTTATGGCTGTAAGAAGTATTTCAATTGCATAGATATAAATGTGTCTGGAATATGAGGATATACAATATTCTTTCCCCCATGGTGAAAATGTTATTAAAATGTAGTATGCCGAATTCCTGAGCTAACTGGGAGCATGAGGGTAGGGGAGAGGGAGCTGCCACAATAAGAGCAGGAGAAGAGGAGTAGAGGAGGGGAAATGGAGGAGCAGAAATATTGAGTTGGGGGAAGAATAGAGGAGAGAGAGCAGGATGAGAGATACCATATCAGAGGGAGCCACTATAGGTCCGAGAAGAGATCTGGCACTAGGGAGATCTCCAGAGACCTACAAGGATGACACGATCTGACAATACAGGCAATGGTGGAAAGGATAACCTAAAAGCCCTTCCCCTAAAATGAGATTGATGACTACTCTTTATGCCATCCTAGAGCCCTCATCCAGTGGTTGATGGAAGCAGAGACAGACATCCACAGATATACACTGAGCTGAAATCTGGAATTTAGTTGAAGAGAGGGAGGAATGAAGATCGAAGGGGTCTGTACCAGGTTGGAGAAACACACAGAAACAGTTGGCCTGAACAAGGGAGAGCACATCAACCCCAGATGCTATCTGGGAGGCCAGTACAAGACTGATCCAGCCCCCTGAACATGGATGTCAATAAGGAGGCCTCTGCACTCCAGGGAGCCTCTGGTGGTGATTAGTATTTTTCCCTGGTGTAAGAAGGGACTTTGAGAGCCCATCCCACGTGAAGGGTTACACTCTGGCCCTGGACACATGGGGAAGGGCCCAGGCCCAGCACAGGAAGATTTGGTGGACTTTGCAGAGCCCCCATTGAGGGCCCTACCCTGCCTGGGGAGTGGTGGGTGGATGGGGGGGGGTAGGTTGGGGGTGGGGAAGGAGGGATGGGGGTGAGGGGAGGGAGAGGGAGAAGGGACTTACATGTGAATCAAACTTGTTCCCTAACTTGAACTAATAAAAATTTTTTTTAAATCACAAAGAAAAAAAAGTAACTTTTATTATAATAATATAATTTTATTATATATTTTTATTATACATAAAAATTTTATTATAAAAAATGTAGTATGCCAATTTAGCTATTAACTCTAATTTATAGTAATGAATAATTGTCCAGAAAAATTCTATACTCTATTTTCATGGCAAGTAATTCAAATATTGTATATGCTATTGGTAAAACTACACTGAGAGGTAAAACTAAACTTCCACTTAATACATATCAGTGGTACAAAAAGAAAATAAAAATGTATTTATCCTAAGTTTATTAAAGGTAGTCCATATTATTAGTACATAACCTTAATTATATTTGTTTATGTCACATAGATTATGAAAATTCTACAAAAATCAACTTTCATGTTCAGTTTTAAAGCTTGCAAAAAAGAAATTAACAAAATAACTCTGGGACTAGAGGAGTAGAACACTTGCCTAGCATGTATAAAGCCCTAGGTTTATCCCCAGTGGCAGAAAAAATTGTGGTTGTTAGTATATTAATTTTGTGTGCATAACCTCAGACATTCACTTATTAAGAATTTTATGCTAATTACTTCAATAGCTTAAAAACAACTATTTTTGGTGAAGGGGAGCTGAAAAGTTAATTGTTTTGTAGGGGAAAAAGGTCCCAGGAGATCAAAAAATTCTGACAAAGTGGCTATCACTTTTATCGTCTTAGAAAAAAATCTAGATGTTAGCTTTTGCTAGCAGTTATGACTCCCTTGAGAACCAAGCATGTTGGGTGGATGTGAACTTCACAGGTTAACAAAATTGGCTTTCACATTCAGTTTTCCTCTTGATACTTAAAAAAAAAAAAAAAGAACATACCCAAATTGGATTATTTAATCATCTGTACCAAAACTCCAAATTATCATATCTCCCAGTAATTTAATTTCTTGAGTGCTGATGGCCAATAATTTCATTACAGAGTTAGTGTGAAAAATCAAAGTCCTGAGAGGTGTTTGTTTAGAGTTTGAATCACACTCAAAACTACAGTAGCTTTACCAAAGAGGTCCATACTAAGCTGTATGTCGGTTATTAAAGTGGAAAACACTATGCCTTACTCATTTCATTATGTATTTAAAACCTTTCATTTCTAGCTTTCAAAATTATACCATTCTAGCATATTCTTAAAAGCCACATGTGGAAAGACTCTAGCATTCCCAGCACACCTTGTGTAGACTCCTACTGGCAAGAGTGGCTAGAAATACCCTTTAACCCAGACCCACTCTTCTTTTTATCAGATGAAATGGAAATGATGTCCCTTGAGAGGCATGGACCTGGAAGTTGCAAGAATTTTCTGCACCTGATGGATTTACAATGACACTTGGCTCCCTAGATTATATAACAGTGGAGACAGCTTTTCCTTCAGTTACATACACTGGGCATGTTACTAGACACTAAAGGTGTTTCTTCTTAATCCTTCGTTTTGGTTTGTGGTAGGAATATCACATCCAGGGCTTTGTGTATGCTTGATAAACAATCTAACACTCAGCTACATATCCAGCCTTTGTTTTGTGGAGACAAGGTCTTGCTATGAAGCCCAAGGTAGCCTTAAAGTGAGATTCCTGCTTCTGCTTCCTGAGTTCTGTGATTCCAGGTGTATACAGCACGACTAGGCTCAGCACCAAAAGGTGATTTTAATGGCTTTGGCAGTTTGTCTATGGATTCCTGAAGCCTGGGTATCCTTGAGATATGGAGGAATACAGATTTTTCCAAGATCTGAAAACTGTCATCCTTTATGGTAATGTTCAATAAGATCTCTGCCACCTAAACTTGAGTTTCCTTTGAAAATGGTTACTGTATTTCACAGGATTGGGGTTAATGGTCACAAAGTAAATGGTAATTTGCACAATACCCAGAGTTATGCGTGGGTACATGCCTTGTTCCTCAGAGGATACACTTTTAGGAAGGGGTTCCTAAAAGGAGCCAGGTGTCCTGCTGGGCTTTGTGGTGGTTAGAATCAGTCCCACCCTGAGAGGGACGCTACTAGCCATGCAATTGGCCAGCAGGCAACACTGCCCAACTTCTATTCCCTTCCTGGACCCCGGGGACTCTGTGGTCTTGGCCACATTACCTTCCTTCACTGGTCTCTGGGGAAACCGTCTAGTTTCTCTTGTAATGTGGGATATTTATGAGTGAAAAGGATCTGAAACAGTCATTCTGGGATGGGGGTGACAGGTGTAAAGAAAGCCAAAGTGAACTAGTCCAGTCTGCTCTAATGGTCTCGAAACTCATCAGTTCCACATAAGTCGTGCTGTTGCTGCAGGTGCTACTTCATGTCTTGGTCCAAACCTGCTCCTTCACTCCACTTTGCATTTCCGTAAGCAGACTGTATTTCTGTTTATAGCCCATGAGCTAACATCTGCCTTCTACCATGTGGAAAACAACATTGTCTTTAGCCCAGTTTTCCTGTGTGGCAAGGTCAGGCTTTTCCTGTTTTTAATGACTGGATAGCCCCTGATGATTAACATTAGACCAAGGGGTCTGAGGGACACAACACCCTCCTACCTATGCATATACCCCAGCCAGTATTCTCAACATAGGTCCTCAGACTCCTAGAGGTCTAACAGTTACCATAGGCTGTGACCCATGTTTTAGGAAGAGCCTAGAAACAGATTTCTCAATATCCATTAACTTGCTTAATGACTGTTTATCAACATCTAGAGCATGCCTATTTAACCTTCCACCCTTTTATGCCCAACAAAACTGAGATTCATAAAGGCACAGAAAGATGCTAAGATCGTGTACAGAAAGATCAGAGCAGCCAACATCGGTGTGCCAAATCTGCTGGCCTCCAACAGCCCTATTCCTGTTTAGAGTGTGTACAGATAAGAGATGCAAGATGACTTTACATTAGTAGGTGGCAAAGCTTGCTTTTAAAAGATGTTTTATTATTATGTTAACTTGAATTTTTAAAAAGACAAATGGCAGCTATTATTACTTGGGTTGGAAAGTGGGCACCTGGGATATGGCCATCCCTATGAAAATATTAAGGTAACTAGTAGCTCCAGCGCTCTTGAAAAGTGCTAAACCTTACTGGTTTCTAGTAGCTGCTGTGTGGCTCCAGCCTCAAGACTGCACAGAATCCCATTTCCTCGAGATTATCAGGTAGGCAACATTGTACAGTTTGAGGAAAATGTGTTAATAAATAATGATGTAAGAATTGTCACTGGGTGGCATGGCACCCATCTTTAATACCAGCACTCAGGAGGCAGAATTAGGTGGATCTCTGACTTCAAGGCCAACCTGGTCTACAAAGAGAGGTCCAGACAGCCAGAGCTGTTACACAGTGAAGCCCTGCCTTGAAAAACCAAAGAGGAACAAAAAAAGAAAGAAAAGAAAAAAATTTAGGGGTTTGGAGAGATGGCTTAATGGTTAAGAGCACTGACTGATCTTCCAAGAACCAAGTTCAATTTCCAGCACCCACATGAGAAGTAACAGCTGCCTGTAACTCCAGTTCCAGGGGACCAGACATTTATGGCAAAATACCAATGCACATAAAATGAAAATAAATAAATAAGATTTATTTTTAAAAATTTAAAAAGAATTGTCAGAGAAGACTTAGAAATCTTCTGGGGAAAGTATTTAGAACCCCAAACCTCCCATAAAAAGGTAGAAAAAAAAATGTTATATGGGAGCTTGAAATTCCTCTCTACCACAAGGAATCTTATTACAAATAGCTGGGCATGTTAGAACCAGTCCCCTGTGACATTTCTTTGATTCTGTACACCAATCCTGTCACTGCAGCTGGATAAAATGAGCTAAGTGTGCTGCTTCTAGCCAGCTTATGTACTTCAGAGGCATCTTACTGCTTCAATGAAGATGCCAGTATTCAGTTTTCCCTCTACAAAAAAATCTAACATTCATTTGCAATATGCTAATAACAGCTAGGAGCAATTCTACTTCCATTCCCTATTGCAACTTACCTGTCAAGATCCCTGTACACTTAGCCAATAGATCCTGAGTAAGTAGTATTAACCCTTTAGTTTTTATTGATGTGATTATCATATTCATCTTACTTCCTGTGGAAGGAGTTTCCTCATGCAGAAACATCAGTCTGAGTTCCATAATGGATTCAGTCTATTGCTGAAACATACTTTCTGCAGCACAGGAACCACAGGTAACACTCAAGAATGACTCTTTTCTGGGACCCAAGTAGGAAAAGTCATAGATTAACTCATTTAATCCTTACAAAGCTCCAAGAAACCGGTAATTTTCCTGTTTGAAAGATATGAGAATAATTTGGCCATGGCCAACTTAGGGGGTCTTTGCCAGTATTTCCCTCATGTTTGATGAAATGTCAGCTCACAGTTCATGTGCTGGTTCCACAATCTGCTTATACACTTACGTTCTTGGCATTTCACACACAATGTCCTCCGTGGAAACACTGGTGTACCCTGCAAGCTTTATAGCGTTACATACACACCAATGGGCTCATTAAAAATTCCCGACACCTTTTTAAAGAAAAAAGATGAAAGTTTTTTTTTAATTAGAAACAAGATTATTTTAAATGTCAATCCCAGTTCCCACTCCCTCCCCTCCTCCCCTACCACCAGCCCCTCCCAACTAAAACTCTACCTACCACATATCCTTTCTGCTCCCCAGGGAGGGGGAGGCCTTCCATAGGGGGTCAAGATGACAGGTTTTAATAAAGTTTACCTTTTATTTCTTCTAAAGACATTCTTTGGGAAATTAAAGCTCATACTCTTGGAACAAGGCTGGTAAACCTTCCCCACAAATGAAGAACGTTTGTCACATAGAGCAAAGCTGTTCCACGCCCCTCTCGGATCCTTTAACCCTACCTGTGCTTCCACTACACTCAGAATTGGCAAATCTCAGTGGCTAGAAGCCTAAACGTTCCCAGAAAGCAACGCTCTAGTCAAGGCTTTACACTTCTATTATGCAGTTCACCGACTTTATCCAGTTCACTGACGTCACAGTAAAATGTTTCCAGCCCAAACACTGCTGAACTCTCTTAAACATCTCGACAATGGAAATGTAAACTCATCCCCCAATATATTTTACTTTACAAACTGACATTCAGAAAAAGTCATCAAAATTCAATTGAAGTAAGATTTATTGAGTGCCTGCAATGCCCACAGGCCATCACTAGACATGTTGAAATTCAGGCATACAACATATCCTAGTCTTGGGTACCTGGTGATCTAATTAGTACAACACAATTTAGAAACAGATAATGAATTCCATGCCATTCCTCATTCAGAGACAACATTAAAGAGCTGTAATTCAAGTAATCCAAAGCAGCATCTAATTCTAAAGTGATCTGCAACATTTATTTGGCCTTAGAGAAAATCACTGCAGACAAGTCACAAGGATGAAAATGATTAGCAACAGAAGGGAGCGCTATAGATGATTTTTGCTTTGAATCCTCTGCTTTCTTCTTATAATGGTCCGAAGCCTCCGCAACACCAGCTTATCAGACAGGAGCATGTCATCCTGTTGTTCTAGATAATCCAGCAAATTTTCAGTCCATTCCAGTGCAGCTTTGTGGCTAATATGCTTCTCTGGATGCAGTTCCGCTTTCCTAGTCTTCCTGGAAGGCTTTTGCTCAGCAGTCACAGCCTGCTTTTCAGCACCCGCAGTATCAGCTAACACCTGACAGTTTGAGACACTACTCCGTGAGTCAAGCCACGGCTCAATATTTTCAATGTCAACGTGTTCACAGTCTTCTGTATTCTGTAAAACTGTTGCTAAGTTAGCAGCTAAAATGGCTCCTTCATCAATGCTCACACTTGAATTTTCTTCATTGCCAGGGAAAAGTTTTTTCCACGCTCTGGTTATGGTATTTGATCTTATCATGTTCCAGGCTCGTGAGGCCTCATAAATTGCATCCAACACTGTCAAATTCTTCCAAAACATTTTTGGGTCATTTCCTCCATCCATGTATTTCTGGATAAGTCCTGCTCGATAATATCTTTTGACTGTGGTTAAAACTCCTTGGCTCATAGGTTGGATTAGACTTGCCACATTTGGCGGCAAATATTTCACGACTATTCTGCCATCATCTGAGCTCAACAGGTCTTCAGCTGGGCGTGCTGCGGGGAAATCAATGAGCAGAACTGCTTTTTCTCGAAGCCCTTTGGAGTTCAGGTGCTTCTGCACCTGTGGCACAAAGCATTTCTCAAACCACTGTTTGAAAACAGACTGCTCAATCCATGCACTTTTTTGACTGAAGTAAGAGACAGGAAGGTTTGAAAGGTCAGTTCCTTTGAAAGAACGGGGTCTTTTTGCTTTCCCCACAACACAAAGATTAAGCTTATGTAAACCCGTGGCATTTGCACAACACATAATGATAATTCTCTCTCGGCTTGACCTATACTCCGAAGTACTCTGGTCAGAATCAAGAGCCAGTGTCCTCGAGGGTAGACATTTCCAGAAGAGTCCAGTTTGGTCAGCACCATAAATTTGTTCTGGGAGGAGATTTTCTCTTTCCACAAATTCCTGGAAGCTACCACAAAATTCACTAGCAGCAGTTTCGTCCCCTTTTAATTTTGTTCCTTTACCAGCAGCCTTCGGAATACCGTGACGCTGCTTAAACCGAGTGAGCCAGCCAGATGAGGCATTAAAATCACCTTCCATGCCCAGGGCATCAAAAAAGAACTTGGCTTGTTTTGCACAAAGAGTCCCAGACACTGGAATCCCATCTGTTTTCTGTTGATTAAACCACTCTATCATAACTCTATCAAGCTCTTCATATGTTGATGACTTCATAGATTTACGTTTGGACACCCCACTAGTAGGATCTGAACTATTGGCATAGTTTATAATTCTTTCTTTGTTTTTTTTAATGTCACGAACTGTGGATTCACCAATTCCATACACGACAGAAAGTTTTTTAAAAGAGTTGCCTTCTTCAAGCTTCTTAATAATGTCCAGTTTGTCTTTAATTGTCAATACCACACGCTTACGTTTCCCCAACATTTTAGTCTAATGTTTTAGAGAACTAACAACTTAGATTTGAATACAAAGAGACTACAAAACTGAGGCTTAAGAGCCCTCAGCTATTCCTTAGGACGCAGATGGTACAAGAATTTTTAAAGGAAGTCTCAATCTCTTCACTTACATTTTGGAACTTAATCAAGTACCTATGACAAAGGATCGCTCCAAATATCCCTATTTTCTCTCCTTCCTCCCTGCTCTTTTCATAAATTGAAGCCTACTGGAAGCTAGATATTGGAACTATACTGCCCTAACAAGAAATCTAAAATAGTATCACAGTGATCAACTTTTTCCATTAATGCAGGATTTTTCTTTTCTTACACCAAAGTGCAAGAAAATAGTTTTAGTCGGACTTGTAAACTTAACATACAGAATAACGGAGCAAGGAGAATCAATGCCTGACTGTTGTCTTTGTCAGGCAGCCAAGTGTGTGAATGCCCTCTTCAAGGCAAGAACTCACGTCAGTATCTATGAAAATCATAGCAACGGCGACCGGAGGTGAGCTGTCCGGAGTGCAAGTGGACAGGCAAACAATTCAGTACTTTAAGTCAACAGGGAACTTAAACCTAATGGATTTGGCAACTGAAAGGGAAACGGCGGACAGGACAAGAAGTGATGTCACATGATTCAAGAAAGGATAAAAAAAACTTCATTGGTGGAAATCAGGACCCAACGCTGAGACTAGGGGGTGGCAGGCTGGGTGAATACCATACAGTAATCCTGGTGGGCGATGATCTCCATGACCACAGAAGTAGCTGCTCAAGCCTCTGAAACCTACAGGAAAACACCAAACACGTTTTCTTTTCAGTGTCAGTCCACGGTATTACTCACACCTACCCCTGCAACTGTGTCAAGGACATCACTGTCCATCAACCTGACAGGTAACAGACAAATAACTCTCGCAGGCACCACCCGGGAGCTGAGAGCCTACCTCTTGACACTACCAGGGCCTCTCCCCGCCCCGGCCAGCGAGCTGCGAGCTGGACGCTGGGTGAAAGTCGGCGGTGGGGGGGGGGGGGTCACGGCCGCAGCCCTGCAGTGGGCGGGTGGTCACCGGGCGCGCGGGACGCGGGGCAGCAGGGTGCGGGCATCGCTCCGCCTGACCAGCCAGAACGCAGAGCCAGCAATGGAGGTCCCCAGCGAAGGCGACCCCGCCGCCGGCAGCGAGCGCGCTACGGAGCCGCTCGGCTGAGCCGGAAGGCAGGGGATTAGGAGCGCGCGCGCGCCCCTGCAGGAACGTGGTGTCGGCGAGGGGGCGGGGATGCGCGGGCGAGCGCGCGGCAGGGGCGGGGTCTCGGTGGGAGAGGCGGGGCTTGGCCCATGCTCCGCCTCCGGACGCCCCGCTGCGGGCTCTGGCTGTGACTGCTCCTCCCTCTGGCCTGCAGGGGAGGCACAGGCTCGTTCGGGGTGGCCGGGCTTTGCGGCTGAGGCTTGCAGGGCTCGGTCTGTGTTCCGGTAAGACCCCGGGCTCCGGGTGTCCAGGGACCGCACGGCGCCTGTTTGCGTGTCCTCTGCGACGGCGGCGGCGGCACGGAGGCGGGCAGCAGGGCGGACCGGCCTGGTGGAGAGCAGCCGTGGAAGGATCAGTCCCTGCTGTCAAAAGGGAATTTCAAGACTTCGCTCTGGATCGGGTCCCGGCGCTGTCTCCCTCCCTCCATCTCTAGCGTAATACTAAAAAAAACAACAAAAAAAAGCACCTTCCACAAACTCCTAAACAGGAGTATCCTGACTTCTATTTTCTCAAGGCAACATTTTTGCTAAAATTTTAGTATTCAAACTGAGCATTCACCCTGCAGAGGAAGAATGTTGGTTCCAAGCCCTTTCCTGTCTCCCAAGCCATATGTGCACGGTTGTCTTCAGAATCCTACCCCTCCACTCTCTGGAGTGCTGGAATCCCTTGATCTATTTGTGTTGTCACTGAGTCGCTTTGGGCAAGTCCTAGTTTTACCTGAAAGTAGACTTCCCACAACTCTCTCCTTCTAGTTTCCAGCCAAGCAATCCTGAAAGTTCTGAATGGCCGTTTCGAGTAAAGTACAATTTCATGGTAATTTTACATCGCTTTAAACAGATTTCTTTCCCCTCCTTGTTCTTTCCCCACCTGTTCACTCCTTAACAGACAGGACACCTGGCTGTCACACATTGCCAACCTCGTGGAAATCAGGTTTCACACAGCCAAATGGAAGCTTGCCAGGCTTTCCCCTTTCTCTCTAGGCCTCCTGGGATCACTTTGACCTTTAAAAAAAGAAAGGAAGGAAGGAAGGAAGGAGGGAGGGAAGGAAGGAAGGAAGGAAGGAAGGAAGGAAGGAAGGAAGGAAGGAAGGAAGGAAGGAAAAGAAAAAAAGTAAATCCTGCCTGTTGGTCTACCACACTTTCTGGAAGCGAATTTCTTTCTCCATGGTGTTGTTGTGTCTTTGTGTGTCTCCCTGGTGGGTGTTTATTATAGCTGTGCCCTATCACTCAATTCTATTTAACAGACTTTTACCAACACTCTAAAGTGTCTGTCCTTTTACAGGGTTTAGTTCTGTCTGGTGTCTCCTTTTGGTGGGTCTTGGGAGGAAAGGTTGTGGATTGTGGCCAACTTAGAGTGTCAGGTCAGAAGTCAGGTATTCAGATGTGTGATCCTGTAATTGTGCATGTGCCGTTCATACATCTGTCTAATCATGTAGAAGGCACGACACCAAGAGGCAAGGTTAGTGTCTGCTATGGATCGTGTGTGGTAATGGTGTGAACCCAGGTTCAGAGTTGTGACTGGTAACACCACTCTGGTGTAGGTGTTGATTATGGGGCAGCGGAACCGGAAGTCTGTTTTTTATTCAGTCTTGCTGTGAACGTAAAATTCCTTGAAGAAACAACCCCATTCAGCTTAGTGCAGTACTAAATGCCTGTAGTCCTTGCTATTTGGGAAACAGGGGCAAGAGCATTACTTGATCCCAGGAGTTTGGGGCCAGCCTGAGCAACCCTGAGAGACACGTTTCCAACAAAGAAGCAATAAATTTATTTTTACGAAAAGATAGTTACAAAACGTTCTTGTTTGGCATACCTGGAGCCATGGGTTCCTCCACCAGTGCTGTATAAAATGCGAATACTCCATATATCTTCTCATTTCTCAAGTCTCAGACATCTTTCCTTCCTCCACAGACGTTTTGGGGATCATCGGACTCTTTTTTACTTTATTATTGGAATAATTGTGTACTCTTCATCTTTTTTTTTTAAAATAGTATTAAATTTGTTGCAATTTCTTTTGTAAGCAAAAGATATGAGTCCTGCTAGGGACCTGTAATCCCAGCACTCCAAAGGCAGCAGAATCAAGAAATTCAGTCCAGGCAACCTAGCAAGTTCCAGGACAGCTTGGGATGTACTGTGGGACTCTGTCTCAAACAAATAATGGACAGGAACTTGTCTACCATTTGCTTGTGTTTCCTTCTCAAGTATACCATCTCCTAATCCTTTGAACACTGTGAGGTGGCGCTCACCTCTGATGATATATGAAACAAAGGCTAACTTAGTATATAAATCTATTAAACGTTGTGGACAGAAGGGAAAATTGGAACTGCATCATTCTGTCTTTAAGGTAGGTGTTCTGCCTATACTTCCAAACTACCAAATGGAAATACTCAACACAAAGACACAAAATGAAAAAAAAAATGTGTTGGGATTATTTGTTCCTGCATAATTAGACTTGTCTTTTATTGAACTAGACTATTTAAAATCACCCTGCCAAAATGGTTTCTTTAGTTATGAGAACACTATAAATTTACCATCCACCATGGCCATCAGACACTGAACATGGTTCATTGAAAGTGAACATTCTGAAAATACTCCAAGATGCTAGTTTGTCCTCACAATCGTCAACTTTTCAGCTGACCTATTCATGTCTTATATGCTGGACCTTGGATCTGAGGACCTGAATAAATGGGCAGACTACAGCCTAATGCTGTAGACAACTTTACTTCAGTTTCAGTGGACTTTTATACACAGGTGTAACAAAGAAAACAATGGTTCAAAGAAGGTTGTTTGAGATCAGAAAAACATGTAAATAAGGCTTTAAACCTGTAAACATGTAAATAAACATACTAAATATTAACAGAGCTTCCCTTAATCAGAATTTTCATAACTAATTTATGAAAATTTGTAGGGAAAGCTGTAGCCACGCCTTCTTAGGGGCTGGCTACAGGTGTGCCTGACCAGGCTTGTGAGGGCGTGGTCAGAGTGACCACGTTTTCGGTTTCGGTTTCTCTTTGCTGCTTGCTGTACAGACCTCTACCACGCCAGCTGGCTAGGTTGCTCTGTAAGTAAGGCTTTTCCCTATTAAATACCCTTATATTTCTACCTGACTCCGTATTGGTAATTTCCCACAATAAAAATTAAACACAATTCTGTGGCACATAACTATAGCGAGTATCTGAGAAAGCATGAAAGCAAAGCAGAAAGCCATATGCAGATTCAGGGCACACTAACCAGATTGGCTTCCATAGCTGTGTCCTGACATCCAACAAGAACAAACATGTCATAAATTGAATGCAAATGTTTAACAGAGGAGGCACAAAATCACATCCAGGAACAATCCCAGGAACAAAATGAACCTGAGGTAAAATACTCTCTGCCTAAAAAGGAAAAATCCTGGAGCCTGTCTCACAGTTTTCTAAGACATTGTTCACCATGGGTCATTCTTTTAACCACGTTCTGAAAATAATAAACTCTGAGTCCCCATCTTCTGAGCTAGTGTCTGTGTACCTGTTATCTGTATTTTCTTTCACATATAATAGTTTTATATAGAATGAGATACCTGTAGGAGAGCATGTTCTTAATTTTAATGGTCATCTTTGTTGTTGTTTAGTTTGCTTTTCCTTTATTAGTAGTGATCTTCATTGACTAGGATTTTATCCTGTGACACTGAATCAATTGCTTGAATAAGCATAAGATCAGATTATGAATTCCTTACCATGATACAGTTTATCTGAGTATTAAACCCATTTGGGATATGATAATAGTTTGAAAATAGCCACTCTCAACTGAAAATGAATGTGCTATACAGAATTCAGTTTAAGAACAGTCAGGGGGACTTTTCCATCTGGGTCATGATTTGGCCTTCTTCTGAAGTATGTGTGTTTGTGAACAGAATATTAATATTTCTCACTAGTAAAACAAACTTTGTAACATAAACCAAAGCCCCAATTATTCCATTTTTTTAGCATAGAAATATCCTTTTGAATGGTTTCAGTAGTGTTATTTCATTTGGAACTTTTTGGATTACTTTCTGAATAGGTTATAAGCAGGAAAGTCCTAGATCTTTTAAAAGGCTGATAACATGATAATGAAACAGTAAACTTTCTTTTTTAAAAACACATTCTAATTAAATTTATCTTTAGATGAAAAAGAAGCATAAAAATGAAGCTGCAAATGTGCTGTCATGTTATGTTCCAGTACATGTAATACATTGTATAATGTTTAGGTCAGGTTAGACATACCCATCGTTTCAAACTTTTCCTTTGCAATGCTAAGAATCAAACACAGTACCTTGTGTGTGTTAGGCAAGTGCTTTTCTAGAAGTTTCATGTCTTGAAATCAATCTTGAATCAATTTTAACTTGATTTTTATAATTGCTGTGTGGTAGGGACTTAATTTCATTAATTTGCATGTGGATATCATTTTTTCTAGTGTGGTTTACAAAAAACGTGATACTTAGCACTTTATTTACTGTTCTGTTGCTATGAAGAGACACCATGACAAAAAGAACTTATAAAAAAACATTTATTGGGGCTCCTGGTAATGGGGAGCATGGCAGCCAGGAGACAGCCATGGTACTCGAGCAGTAGTTGAGAGCGTACATCCTGATCCACAAGCATGGGCCTGTGTGAACTTTTTTTTTAATGTTTTACATTTTTAATTTATTTTTACATTCCAGTCCCATTTCCCCGCACCCGCTCCTCTCCTCCTGCTCTCCCTACTCCCTCATCCCCACCTCCCATCTGCTTCTCGAAGAGGGTAAGGCCTCCCCTAGGGAGTTTACTAAATCTGTCCCATCATTGAGGTGGTAGGACTGGGACAATATATGAGGCCACGGGCCGTGGGTCCAAGATCTAACTCTAATACACAAACTGACTTAGTGGAGCCCATTCTATATGGAGAGATACCTTGCTCAGCCTGTGTGAACTTTTGAAATCTCAGATCCTGTACCCAGAAACACACTTTCTCCAACAAGGCCATATCTCCTAATTCGTCTAATCCTCACAGTTCTCCTCCAGGGTACTTTATAAAAGAAATTGATCATATTGGGGCTCCAGAGGATTAGCATTCCATAGCTAATCAGCATGGAGCATATTCTGGAGCAGTAGCTGAGAGTATATGTCCTGACTCACACGAGCAAGTGCTTATGGGGCCATTCTATTCAGACCTCTGCATTCCATTCCCTGGACCCCATAGGCCTGCAACCATAATCTGCAAAATACTTTTAGTTAAGCTTCAAAAACCCTACAGTCTTTCAACGTCAACACTATTTCAAAGCCCAAAGTTGCAGTCTTTTCTGAGACTCAAGGCAATCTCTGTAAAAGCAAAGTAAAAAAGCAGATCACATACTTCCAACATACCGTGGCACAGAACATACATTACTGTTCCCTATTCCACAACAGAGGAAAGGAAGCATAGTAAGGAAATGCTAAACCTAAGCAAGACCAGAAACCAGCAGGGCAAATTCCAAGTTCGGCATCTCATTTCTAATGTGAAAGCACTCTTCAGAACTCCAACTCTGTTCAACTTTGTTGAGTGCAACACATTCTCTTTGGCTGGTGATCCATGATGGCTAAGTATTCAAATGTATGAGCCTATGAGCGCTATAGTCACAAAAATGTTAATTTCAGAATTACTCAAAGATACGGCAAAAAAAAAAAAAATGTAGAGGTGATCTTCCTGCTAAAATAATGCTGAGCCCAGACATAAGACCTGTGCATATGACTCTATTATGCTGCTGCTTTTCCCTCTGATGCCTCGCCAGGTTTTCTTTTGCATTTGTTATTTCCAACTCATTCGCTAATATATAAGCAGTCATATCTGTCCTCACGTTTTTCTTTCTTTTGCTATTTTTTTAGATTTATTCTTGTTTTATGTGTGTGAATGCTTTTCCTGCATGTATATGAACCACATGTATGCTTGGTGCCCACAGAGGTCGGAAGAGGGCGTCAGATCCTGTTACAATAAATCTTTCCGCTGCCACCTGAGTTCTGCCTGCCATGTTAGGGCCCCAAATAACACGCAGATATTTATATTAGTTTCAAATGCTGCTTGGCCAATGACTAGGATTTCTCATCTGCTAGCTCAGTCTTAATTATCAATTATAATCATAAGACTTATCTTATGGAGGATGCCAGCTAAGTGTGTCCTGTCTTCCTGGGATCACATGGTGACTCCAGAGCAGAGAGCAGGAGGAAGAGCAAGAGAGCAACTTCCTCTTTCTCTCTGCTTATATTCTGAGTCTGCCTGCTATGTCACTTCCTGCCTGGGTCATGAGACTTCTTTACTACATTTCCCAGAATCCTCCTTGCCTCCTAGTCCCACCTATCTAGCTTTCCTATTGGCCAACAGTATTTTATTTATCAACCAATAAAACAAACATTTACACAGAAGTACTTTCCCCAGCAAGATCCTATAGAAGTATAGTTACAGGTGGTTGAGAGCTACCATTTGGGTGCTTGGAACTGAATCTGGGCCCTTGGCCAGAGCAACAAGTATCCTTAACCACTGATCCGTCTCTTTAGCCCCATTGCTCCCATTTTCAACTCTTTTTTTTTTTTTCTCATTGCACCTGGGCAATTGTTATTTTTTGTCCTAATATTTAGGTGGATCCCAAGATTTTCCAAGACAAAACAAGACTTATCAAATACTGAGTGTGTGGACAGTACAAATGTGTATTGTGAAGCTTCCAAAGGATGTCACAGAAGAATAGCATATTGCCCTGTCTTTCAAAGTTCGAAACTTGGAGAGGTAGATAGAGGTCCCCCAAACTAGTGGAAATGTACCAGTGGCTTAAACCAGTTATATGTGCACATAAGGAATATGGCAGGTACTTAAGGCTGGGCTATTGGCATTGGGGGAAGGCACTGCAATGTGTGAGTTCCTCAAGTAGAAATAAGAGTCAAACATTTCTGGCTAAAATAAGAGAGAGGAAAGGTTCTAGATTGGGAAACCATATATCCTAGGTTATTTTCCAGTTGCTGTGACAAATGCCAAGTCCAAAAGTAAGTTGGGGAGGAAAGAGTCTATTTGGCTTAAAGGTTAAAGTTCATCAATGAGGAAAGCCAAGGTAGGAAATCAAGGCAGGAACCTAGAGGCAGGGACTAAGTCAGAGACCTTGGAGGAATGTCCCTGTTTGGCTTGCTTCCTCTGGATTTTTCAACTGTGTTTCTTACACATTCCAAGCTTCCAGGTCAAGAGTGCCAATGCCTACAGTGGGATGGGCATCAATTAGCAACCAAAAAGTACCTTACAGATGTGGCCACAGGCCAGTTTGATGGAACCTATTTCTCAGTTGAGAGTTTCTCTTCCAAATTATGTCTAGATTTGTGTCAAGTTGACAAAATTCTAAACAGCAATATATCTAGTTTCATTTGTAGAACCGGAAATTCTCATTTTCTCTATAACAAATTACCAAAAACTCAATGATTGAAAACAAAAGCGTTGTATTATGTTACAATTTTGGAGGTTGGGGTCTGCACTCAACTTCCCTGGTGCTAAAATGAAGTTCCTCCTGCATTCTTTTTTTTAATACTACATTTTTATTTATTTATTTTCTCCTTATGATCCTTTCCTCCTCCAGCAACAAGGTTTTCATTAGTAGCCATGGATACTAGGAGAAGGTAATCTCTACTCCAAAATGGCATCATGTTATTTCTGGATAAGTGGGAAAGAGAGTTATGGGGGTGGGGATTGGAACTACTGCTCTCTGATAAGCACCCAAAGCTCCACCTTGGTAAACAAACCAATACTTGCATTTGGTTGCAGGAGTTGGGAGCATTTTGTTATTTCCCATACAGGTTTCCTAGGACATAATTTTAGTTTCTTATTTCATGAGCATACATAAAATACACAAAGTGTACCTATTGCAATTCTAAGAACTATAGCTAAGTAGGGTCCAGGAGTATTACTTGAGCTGTGGACTATATTCCTGGGGTAATATAAAGAGATAGCTATTCACCCTAGAAAGAAGGGTACCAACAGTATATCCAAGTCCAGCTTCGAAAATCAGTGTACTGATTCAAGTTACGTATAGGGGCTTGGAATATACAAAGTTCAGAAAGTCCTCTAGACAATTTACAGGCAGTGCACTTTCAAAGAAGAATCTACCCAGTCAATTGTTTACCCCTTCTGTAATCTCATAAAGAAAAGAATCCTGGTGTGGATCCCATGACGGCTCTTAAGCCTCTAGAACCCCATAATGTCTGTACCTTATGAGCTACCCACTACCTCCACGAGGAAATATTAATAGGCTCTATCTTGTGAGGGACTCTTGTTCCTGGTGAGTAACACCCTTCCCTCTGTGAGTTAACTAATTAACCTGGCCTCATGGTGGGGGGGGTGTGTGCAGCTTCTCTGCTTCAAGATGACAATAGTAGTGTCAAACTACGAGGATACAGCTATATAATCCTCCACACACAAGTAAGGACTGTCATGGGTATGCTGTGACACAAACATAGACCTGTATCATCTTTCCACTGCATAAGAATTGATTGAATAACAACAAATTCCTAAGGCATATTGGTTCATTGGCTGCATTTTGCCACCTAGTTCTGATTTCTTGATAGCTGTCAATTAGCAAACAGGCTCTTTTATTCCATCGTTAATCACTAACTCTCTGCTCACACATCACAGAGTAAGTAATATATTTGTATATGTTGGTTGCAAAGTGGATACAAGAGAGTTAAAGAGGCCACAGCAGGGTTCAAGGGATTCTAGGAGGCCCATTAGAAGTCAAGCAGAAAGTTGAGAGATGCAAAGAGAATCTTCATGGCAGTTAGATAGTGGACTTTACTGGAGGAGATCTGCTGGAGGCACCAGCCAAGTTTCCTGACACAGGTGTGAGCTTTGCTTCAGGATCCAGTTGAACTGCAGAAGTGAGTTGTGGGGCTATGGAGGCTCTGGAGGTGCATGTTGTGTTCGTTCTAAACTGTGGTTATTTTTAACAGTTCACCTATAAACTGCCATTAATGATTTTTTCTTAGGTGACTTCACTGTAGAGGTCCGTGAGCGCACAGATAAGCACCAGGGAAACCAAGAATGTTGAACATGCAAGCTTGTCTCTTCAATGGAAGGGATGTGTGTATGTACTTTCCATCCAAAAGTCTGGGAGTAGATAACAGCCCGGTAGTCTGCTGTCCATAGGGCCAGCTACACCTGAATCCCCCGGACTATTACATTCATCGTAGACTCTCCCTCCTTTGGCCTTTATCTGAGCATTGCTTCTCAGTCAACACAACCCACCCTTTTAGGGGAGATGTCACACGTACTTTTTTACCCTGCTGACCTCTGTGCTGTCTTCATCAGAGACCACGTCAGATCCTAGGCCGTTAAACTATAGAATCCATTTTCATGGTAGAGGTCACATGAACTTTGCAAAGGGTTTTCTATGTTGTCATCATATCTTAAGCTTTATTGTGCATATGATAGTGACATAATTGTTACCAGGAAACTTTTTTCAAAAATTGTACTGTACTTAAATATGTCTAAAGTAAACTTCCTAGTGTCAGACTCTACATGTTTGAACCAACTTGGCTTAGGCGTGCTGAACCGGATTTCCTTCTTGCCTCTTGCAGATCATTTTCCTACTGGCAGTATGTGTTTTTATAGGGACCTCCAAACTTCAGCAGTTAAACTAAGATGAACAGTGAAGGAGATCTCCCTCCCCTGCTTGTGTATGTGCACTCACAGTGGGGGCTTCCTTCCAGACCCTGGACCCTGGATTAGGCACAAACTATACCCAAACACAGAGAGATCCTTTATTCATGAGGGGAAAAAGTTAACGTGGCTGGTTTCTGACTCAGGCAGAAAAACTGCAGCAAGTGACCTTGTGGGTGTAATTTTTAAAAAGAGAAAAGGTTGTGTTAGAATGGGCAAGGATGCAGTGGTAAAAGAGTTAGAAGAAAAGGGAGAAGGGGACTAGGATAATTGTCCCATAGGGACAAAGGACTCTCTCTGGATAGAGGGGACAGACATGGCCTATAGGTAAATGGCAGTTTATAAATGTAAAATGAGAAACCCCGTGTTTGGATGAGTTGTTTAATCTTAATTAGTCACGTTAATTAGGGGAGCCAAAGGTTTCTTCTGATTTCTGGACTTCAGTACTTCAATAGCAGAACCTTAGTAGTCAGCCTAGAGAGGAGGAAGTGGCCAAATAAGGGAATAAATAGACCTCAGTGGCTAGCTTTAGGAATGTAATCTAAGAGTTTTAAAAAGGCAGAAGGAATTGGGAGGGGCAAGGCCGGCCAGAGCCACATTCTCGAGTGGGCTGGTGTCCCTTTGAACAGAGTGTTGCTTGAGGGTTATCTGAAACTCAGCTGCAGCATTAGGCTTCACTGTGGTCATTTTCTGTTTGTTTGGGGGGGGGGGTTGTTTTTGTTTTTTGAGACAAGGTCTCACTACTAGCCTTGGCTGGCCTGGAGCTTGAAGTGTAGGCTAGGCTGATGTCAAACTCACAGAGATCCTCCTACCTCTGCGGGGTGTGCCCCACGGAGCAGTGCTTCTAGAAGTGTTTGCCTGAATTAGATTGATGATTTAAAAACAATAAAATCTTCCTTTATACTGTTTACATTAATATTGTGAACTGTGTTTCATTGTTACAGCCAATATTTTAAGTATTAGCTTTAATTAGAGTACTAATTAAAAACAGATCTTTTCTTACTGTGATGACATGCAAATGTGCAGTATTGTTATATTTTGAGTAAACAAGTTTGATCTTGCAGACACTTAAAGATGTGTGGGGTTAATTAGTTGTATGAGCTTTGTAGTTGACAACTCTCTGAGCCCAGGGCCAAGACTTTATTTCCCAGCTTGTTTCCAGTCTTAAGGGCTGAAGGGAGTGAGAGGCTGTCAATTCAGAATTTTAGACTAAAATGCAGAACAGGGTTTCTATGAGATCCTTTAATATTTCTGAGAAAGCTTTCTAAATCCTATTTGTATAAAAATTATTTTATCTTGGGCTGAGGATGAAGCTTGGTGGCAGAACACTTGCCAAACATGTGCAGAAAGCCCCAGGTTCTGGGTAAGGGAGGGGAGGGGAGGGAAGAGGAGAAGTAGGAAGGGGAGGGGAGGGAAGAGGAGAGGAAGGGAGGGAAGGGTTAAAGTGGACCTAAAGGGGTCTTGAAATGTTGAGAAAAAATGTTTCTAGGTTATCGACAGATATTTTGCCATTTTGGTATCCAAGGACATCTTGGAACCAGTCTCCCAAGAATCACTGGGGGATGACAACAGAACTGAACAGGAAAACTTCAGTTAACATCCTTTTTATTTGTAATTTTAATAAGGAAACTTTATTTCAAACAATTTTAAGAAAACATTGGACATCCTTATGCAAACATTTTTTTCCTAGATTATGTTAGTTCCGATGGTTTTATAGAGGTGTGCCACCACATGGGGCTTAGATGTTGATTTAAATATTGTCTGTCCTGGTCTCAGATAAAAGTCACCCTTAGCATGGCTTTCATAGCCTCAGAAAAAATTAGCCACAGGTTATGCAGAAATGTGTCCACGGTTTTTAAAACTACAGTGGATTGTTATGATAACACCTACTATAATAGATATTCGACGGTATCTCATTATGGTTTTAATTGACTTTTTTATTATAGATATTATTTTCTCCGTTTCTCTATTAAACATTTGCATGCCTTTTGAAGAATACATATTCAAATCTTTTGCCCATTTTTATGCCATAAAACCTGTTTTCTTCCTACTAGTTAGAGTTGCTTGATTTTTGTTGTTGTTGTTCCATTTTTTGAATGGTCTCATTCTGAAATGCAGGGCTTGCCTCAAATTGACAATAAACCTAGCTCAGCCTCCCAAGTGCTGCTGTTATAGGTGTGAGCATCTTGCCCAGCTGAATATTTTAGACATTGTCTCTTTACCTACTCATGATTGAGAATGTTTTCTCTCTACGTGGGTTGCTGTTTCTTCTGCAGTGGGGAGCTTTTCTGTTGTACCCAATCCTGTATGCCTGCCTTACTTCCAGTGCTTGGGTTTTAAGGCCAGATGAAGGAAATATCTGCCCAGAACACTGCAGGGAATTTTACCCCTGTGTTTTCTTATGGTACTTTTATAGCTCTAGATAATATCTTTAAGTTTTTGCTTCGATTCTTGCATATAAGACGAGGGTCCATTTTTCTTCTTCTGTATTGTGGTGGTTAATTTTGATTGTCCATTTGAGTGGATTAAGGAATGCCTAAAGAGCTAAGTTTGACCTAGGCCTATCATTCCAGCTCGTTGGGAGACTGAGGTAGGAGGCTAGTTAGTTTTCACTGTCAACTAAGGACACACCCTTAAACCTACCATCATAACACACTCTATAACAGTACTCTATTATAGCTAAAAGCATTGCTATGCAATATTAATTAATATTAAATCAGTAATGTAAATTGACACATTTTGAATTTTCTATAGAGAACTATGGTTTGTAAAAGTTACTCATTAAAAGATGCATCTATATGGGCAAGACATGACATACAGGTGATATAAAATATTTAAATGGTCATAATGAAAAACATTATTTTTACACAAAACAGTTAAAAACTAAATGTGGAAATTGTACTAATAAAATTTAAAATCAAAGTGAAATCATAAGGATGTTTTTTGAGTAGTCAAAAAGATAATAGCAGAACTAAGTTGTGTATAATTGTTTTCTATCACATTATCATAGTTTGTACCACAGCTATATACAAAGTGCTCTGCAAAGCTAATGTGGATATAAACAAAGAGAAGGGATATGAATTTGAGAACCAGGAAACTTTTACTAGACTTTTGCCAAAGTGCTTACCACTTGTGTTTCATTTCCTTAACTCTAGAATAGATGCACTGTTCTACATTTAGGATATTATAATGAATAGGTAAGTCATTTCATAATATTTTCACTTCAGTTTGTTGCTATATTCTTTGTTTTAAATTTTTTAATTTTTAATTGTGTGTGTGTGTGTGTGTGTGTGTGTGTGTGTGTGTGTGTGTGTGTATGTATGTTAGTTGATGTGACCATAGGGGCCAGAAGAGGTGGATACAGGTAATTATTAGCCACACTGGCAACTGAACTCCACTTTGCCAGAGAACAGTTTAGATTCTTAGCTGCTGAGACATGTCTTTAGCCCTTCTAGATTCATCCTTAAGTTTTTCATTTTTGTCAACTTTAATTTTCTTTGGATATTTCTTTAGATATGATGTTTTCATGGGGTTCATACCAATAAATAAATAAATAAATAAATAAATAAATAAATAAATCTATCTTCACTATGTTGTATATGTAGAAATACCTCTGCTAAAGGGAGCCACAAACTTTCATGGCCATTTTCATTGTGATGGTAAATTGGCGGAACTGAATGCTGCTGACTCCATGTGCTGAACTCCTCCGGGTGGGGGGGGGGTAGGGAGATTCCTTTTCTCCACTAAGTCAAAGAATCAAGAGTCAGGAAAATCAAGCTCTTAACACCCAGCCAAGTTTTATTGAAATCAGACATGAACAGCCAAGTGCACTACGAACCAGACTCCCAGTGAACCATTACAAGGGACTGGATAATCTGAACAAAGAAAGGGAAATTGGTTGGTTCATCCCCTACCCCTTTGGGAGGTTTGAATGTCTCACAGAACAGATCTTTCCAGCAGAAAAAAGCCCAGAAGTCTTTGTCTTGGAGTGGGAGAAGAAGCAGAAGCCAGACATCTTATATTTTCACATAAAAAATACCCTAACCTACCTAGTCCTTCTTTTCTCTGTATACCTGCCAAGAGGTCATCTAATCCAGTCCCCCATCCCATAGGTGTCTTTAACTGCTGTTGGGAAGTTCTCTACTTGCTTCTTGCAGGGTGATGATGGGCATCAATAGTCAGGATGTCTCAAGACAAGCTCATTTAAGAGGTAGAATTGGAAGTGGAGATCAGGGATCCAGAATAAAGTACAGTCATTTGATGGCAGAATGAATCCTTTGGACATTTCCAATACCTGATACAACATCTGCAAAATACATAAAATAAGAATAGCAGCCCTGGAAAAATTATAATCTAGTGAATTATGCATCCAATTTCAAATAGGCCCGTGTCACAGGAGGGATTGTGCAGGGGAGCCAACCAAAGTATCCTTGAAACTCAGTGTGATATGTTTTGACAAGCTCAAGGATACCCTTGCTACCCTTATTTACAGTATGCATTTTATGAAGTAATTATTGATCTGGCTTAGGAGTTTAAGGAGCTTTTCATCTACCATATTAAATTTGGAGATGGGCCATCGGGTCTTGCTCACCTCAACCTCATTGGAAACTACTGAGGCATAAGGAAGGAGACTGTTTTTTGTACATCTAGTTTGAAATAGTTTGTCATATTCAAGTGTAACTGCAAAATGTCATCAGTTGCATCAGACTCCCCTAGGGGAACAAATACCTGGAAACTTTACAAGAGAAGTTGGTTAAAGCAGCTGTCTCATTGATGGTACCCTTTGAGCAAAAGATGTCCCTGCCCATAAAGAGAAAAAATGCTTATTGGATGTTGATGCTATGAGCCAAACCTGAATGGAATCTGGATTCTGTTCTTATAGACAGCACAAAAGATATCAGTATATAATTAACAATCTGAGAAATATAATCCACTGAGTCTAGTTTTTTTATAAGATTTGCCCAATTGATATCACTAGAGTATTCTGAATAATTTCTCCCAAACCTCTGAATTTGACAACACAGTATCTGGTAGCCTCATTTAACCTGGAAATGTAGACAGTGAGAGTGCAGAAGGACTTATTACATCTGTGAGAATTTTCTAGAGAGAGTATGTTCCATAGTTGGTAAATACATTCTTAGATTTGGCTTCAGGGTGGAAGAAGCTGGGCCTGGTTCTCTCAGCTACAAGTAGGCTCTGCAGTATTGAATAGAGCAAGGGTCATCATGTCCTATATCTTGGAAGCATTGTTCTTATCAAGAAGAAAATCTTTTGTCTACATGACCAGATTTAAGTCTGATGTCTGGGGTAGGGGTGAGCCTTTGAGCTGGAAAGATATAAATTGTTTTAATTTATAGTTATATTTTCCTTTTGGATGTTGAATACCATGCAGTTGGCTAAAATTAATATATTTTTTTTTTTTTTTTTTGCTCTCAGGGCCAGTAGAGCATCTGGTTTTCAGAGGTCATGTGAGCGTGGGAGAAGCCTCTGTCTCCTCTAGCCTTCCTTTTACCATTTGTGAATGTATGTGAAGATAAGTGAAAGACTTTGCTTGGTCATGGCCTTCCTTGGAAGCATGGAGGAAGTTTAACATCTATGTTGACCCTTGTTGTAAAATGGACATCAATTAGAGTTCACCCAGTAGGGGTCTCCATGACCTCCCTGAACAAAGAGCAGGTTATTCATCAGGATAAAGGACATTTGAGCATGCTTCATAGTCTTCTGGGTCTGAATTCATCTTTGAAGGCAAGGAGCAAGATATTGTCCCTTTTAGTCCCTTGAGCACATTGGTTCAGGCCTCCAAATATGCTTATTCAACACCCAGGTCAGTTACACTAATCGGGTACTTTAAACTACTGTGTAATATTTATACAAAGCTCAGAGAGAAATCAAACACTTAGATAAAACACAATTGGACATATACATTTGCTCTTTTAAGTTAGTAGTTGTGTTACCAAGAACAGATCAACAATGTATTAAAATAGAGGTTAAAGGTCAATGTGTTTGACCATAACCTTAGAAATTTTTGTATTGTATATTAGCTCTTAAATCTCCCCTTTTCCCTACCTTACATAACTTAATTGGATCTTTCATGGCTTGTTTTAGGCTTTTTTTTTGGTTTAGTTTGGTTTCTGTTTATTTACATTCTAGGAAAACATCCATATTTTTGTTTTAGTTTGGATTTTAGTGTTTTATTTTAATACTAGGTCATATTATGTAGCTCTGGCTGTCCTGGAGCTCACTCTGTAGACCAGGCTGGCCTAGAACTCACAGAGATCACCTGTCTTCAGAGTGCTAGGATTAAAGTATATGCCATTATGTCTGGCCCACATCCATCCATCTTAATATTTATATACAATCCTTTAAAATACCTTAACTTTTACATCCTTTTAAACATTTCTTTGTCCCCATTCCATCCTACTTAAAACATTCTCCTTTTCAATTTTCTTTAACAAGAATTGAATCCAAATTACAAACATTACTCACCATAGGAAATTGCAGACATGGCACCCATTGTGATAAATTATATAAATGGTACCCTCTGTGGTAAATTGCATAGATGGTACCCACTGAGGTAAGTATATATGTAGGACTCACTGTGGTGAATTACAAAGATTTCCTATGTACATATTTTAAGTTATCAAGCACTTTCTTGTTGAAAGTCTTAAGCAAATCTTTCCACTTTTACTTTACATGAGCCCACCCCATCCCCATCATCATCCCCCCACCACCACACCATGGCCCTACAGTGAAGGGATCAGCCCCCCATGTCGGCAGCCATGACAGTAACACGTGCTCTATGACCTTGCCTTAGTCACTAGAGGTTAGGTGCCTGCCTCGTGACAAGGAACCAATCAGAAGTTAGCTTGTGGCGCTATGCTTTATGACCCTGGGTGTACTTTACGGACAAGCACACAGCAATGACACACAGAGCATAGCAACCACCCTGGGAGGGCCTATGGGCAATAACAACCAGTTGACCAATCAACACAGGGCAAGCCCTCCAAGCCTGGAGGGCACACCAATCGTGAGCCTAGACACTCCCCTTACGCTGCCCTACAAGATCTCTCGGGAGGCCCTAGGAGTTGTCTTTTGCGAGCCATCCGCCATGGCGGGTGGGTGAAAGACCCGAGCTAACATGGGGTTAGCTCATTAAAAGAAACAATAAAGCCTCATGCAGTTTGCAGCAAGCTCTCAAATCTGCCTGGTGATTGGGGTGACCGTGGTGGTGGCCTGGGACCCCGGATACCTGAGTTTTCCACGGGTCTAACAACAGAACCTGATAGTTACGTGAAGTAGAATAATGTGACCTCTCCTTAGGCAGAGGGGAGTGGGACTCCAGCACATCACAAACAGTAGCCTGAACAAGAGATAGCTGATAAGAAACTATCTGACTGGAAGCCTAGGAGAAGCTTTGAGGGTGGGGGCAGGAAAGGTATGTATTGCTTCAGGTGAAATATGAAGGGGAGATTCCTGTGCCTTATGGTCTCCCTGATCTCATGTCCATTCTCTTCATCAGTCAGCCCATGTATTACTTTAGTTTAGACAGTAGGCAGGATAAGCATCCATGGCAGTTTTGTATTTTTTTTTAATTTTACTTATTAAGGGCTATCTAGATTAGGAGAGCTCTTTGCAATTTAGCATGTGCAAGCTGGAATTAAATCCCTCTTCTCTAGAGAAGATTAAACACATAAAACAACATCAAAACCAAACATCCAAAAGAACTTAGAAAATTAAAGCATTGTCCTGTTCTTTTCCTTAGCCTGTCTGGAACCAGAAGGTAAAAACAAAGCAAAGATACCCAGGGGGTAGGTAAGAAACAGGCAATCAACAGTGAAGCATGGAGTGTTTTGGGATATTTGTTGACTGTGTGAAGATGTACTGTTGTGTTTGGCTTAATAAAAAGCTGAGTAACCGATAGCTAGGAAGAAAAGGTTAGGTGGAACTCCAAAGGCAGAAGAACTTAGGAAGAGTCTGGCTCAGTAAGAGACATGGAGGGAGTTGGACATACAGAATGGAGGAGAGGTAGAAAGCCATGTGACAGAATGTAGACTAATAGAAGCAGGTTAATTTAAGTTAATTAATTCCTAATTGGAAACATGCCTGAGCTAAAGGCCAAGCTTTCATAATTAATAGCAAGTCTCTGTGTCCTTATTGGAAGCTGACAGTCCCAAAAAGAAAGTCCAATGAGAAAGTCAAACTACAAAGGAACCTTGAGGGGACAGGGAACATTCGATCTCTGTTAGGGTAAAGCAACTCTAGAGAGGTAACAGGCACAGGAGAAAAGCAGGAGGCAGCATCTGGAGGAGTGGGCAGCTCCGTTGTCCTGCTGAGCCTGCTTTGGCTACAGCAGCCACCCACTAAGGGCAGCTTGTCTAACAGCTGGTAACTCATTATTATTTAGTTCTTAGTTGGGATCCCAGTGGCTTTGGGCTATTGCAAAGTCATATGCATTTTCTAGGTCTAGTCAGTTCCCTTTGTTAATTGAGCAGTGTTGGGGGCACTTGGCTGGGAAAACTCTAAATCCTCTTTATTTAGAAACATATATCCCCGAATCCCTCCATAGAAGTCTGTATTTCCTCCTTCATCTGATTCAGGAAATACATCAGCCTTATCAAGTAAGCGATAGAGGCCATAGTGGAGCCTCCTCCACTTCTCTAATTTTGATGATGCCATTGCTCATCAGGAAGATGAAAAGAAAAAAGGAAAAAACTAGGGCTGTATGACTGGCTGCCTATGACACAGGAAACTCCAGGAGTTCTGTGATTCCCTAAAGGTCTCAGTGATACTGAAAAGTTTTGAGTGCTAACATACTGATGTCATTAACCAAGATGACAACCTATAATGGTTGTCCTATTTTCTAGCCAAGATTCCAGCAAAGGAGCATGGTGGCCTCCATCTTGAAGCAGCCATTACCAATGATGGCAACACAGCCACACAATTGCTTTTTGCCTATGGTGAGCTCAGCTCCATGATGAGCCTACTCTCCCATCATGGCACGAGTCCTGAGGGATTCATAAATTTCAGGTTATTCCTTTACTGTTTCAAATAAGTATCTGGGTTACATTAGCAGAGATCTAATGGGAGAAATTATCCTTGGGTGTGTAGGCCCCATATATCAAAGCAAAGAAACAGAGGAAGGAATTCTATGTTCTCAACACAAAGGAGAGTCCATAGGCAGCTGTTGGAGTGGCTATAATCAGTGTGAGTTTCCTCCTAAATAGGAGAGAGAGAGAGAGAGAGAGAGAGAGAGAGAGAGAGAGAGAGAGAAGAAAGTAAACTACTAGTTAATTTTTGATTAAAACAATAGTAGACCTGTCTCTCAGAGTTCCAGAGGGATGGGAGAATGATTCGAAAGGTATGGATACTTTGAAAAAAACCAAAGGTTGTCTGTCTTCAGACTGAGAGTAACTTCCTACATCTCACTAGAGAATGTGGCCCAGTGCTACTTCAGACTGCATCCCTGTCCCCCCCCCCATTTTTCTATGAAAACAGGCCCCTTTCTTCCTTCCGCCCTTGATCTGCATGAAGCAGAGGCTTTCCTCCTAGAACCTTGGACAGGTTCTAGTGTTGTGCCCAAATTCTGAACACCAAAATCACAAGAGGCCCATTTCAATGCAAAAGCAATGAGTCTTTTATTGCAGTTGTTTAACGAGCTAACCCCATTAGCTCAGGCCTTTCATCCATCCATCACTGCTAATGCCTGAGGAAAGACCCTGAGAAACCATCAGACAGAGATCTTATAGGGCATCATAAGGGGAGTGTCTAGGGGTTCAAACAGTCTCAGGATTGGTGGCCTCCAGGCTGGAGGACCTGCCCTGTGTTGATTGGTCAATTGGTTGTTATGGCCTATAGACCCTCCTAGGGTGGTTGCTATGCTCTGCATGTCATTGCTGTGCACTTGTCCGTAAAGCACACCCAGAGCCGTAAAGCATAGCTCCACTAGCTAACTTCTGATTGGTTCCTTGCCATGAGGCAGGCTTAGTGACCACCTAATGACCAAGGCAAGTTCAGGCAAGCCACATGTTAGCCTGTCATGGCTGCCAAAACAGGTGTTGGTCCCTTCACTAGCAGTCTGAGTACAGTGTTGTGAGCCAGACTTTAGGTCAATGGGAGAAGTCACTTTTGTTTGTTCTCTTGTTACTGTTATTTTCTCCTCTGTTCAAGACTTTGGTTGCCCAGTGTTTTAACTTGCTTAAAGAACTATTTGTACATCCCCAGCTACCTACTTACTGGTCCCTTTTATTTGGACTCAAACAGGTGAGCTGAAAATAGAGAAGGTAGAGATAATTATGATTCCAAGGATAAAAGTGTAAGAGTCAATCTCTCCTGGGGTAAAATTCATGAAAAATGACTGCATCAGCTGTCGGGGATTAACTCCAGAATGGAGCGGCCACAGCCCTCAGGCCTGGCTACTGCACATACAGAGTCAGGAGATAGGTATAAAGGGGGGGGGGGGGCTTTCCTTGATAGCCTTTCAAAGACAAGAAACAAAATGCTAGCCTGTAGGTCCAACTATCACTCCACCTCCTGCCAATCAGGAATGCTGGAGAGGCCCTGGCCACACTCCCTGTTCCCCTCACAATTTGGCTTAGCAAGCACTGGTCCTAGATGAGTCTCTGGATAAGCCACCAAATTGAAACCATGATGGTGAAGTCATCCAGGGCTGCAGGAACAGATCCCTTTTCTCAGCTGATTTAAAGGAGAAAACAGGAAAAACAAGGATGTAGCCCTCAGCCAAGTTTTAGTGAAAGCAGGAGATGTTTCCCTGATGTGGTGTTTGTGCCTCAGAGAGCACTGAGCTGTCCTTCTGCCAAACATCATCGAGTCCTGACAGCAGCTGCAGATCATCAGATAGTAGGAAGGAAGTGTTCATTTCATGTTGAATGGTTTTTCCTCACTTGAGTTGGTTCTTATTTACTCTTCCGACCCTTCAAGTCAAAGGTAGCTGCAGGTGATGTCTCAAAGTTTGGAGATCTAATGAGGTTGAGATGTCTTGCCACATTTCTGTTTCCTGTTGTCCTATACTTGGTTGCTATGGTAATATATTTTGGTCAATGCTGTGCGTCACTCCCTAGCTTGGTTCTCTTACAGATATAGGTATCTTGTTATTTCTGACTAATATGTGAGAGCTGTTGATCAATGTCTGAGTCACCATAACAATCAGCGAAGGCTGCTGTTATTCATCGGCAAATGAGTTTTTATCAGGTGTTGCTGTTTGACCTTGCAGCATCTTCCTCAGGGTGACTGACTGATCTTTTTCCTTATCCTCTTTTAAGAAAAACAAAGCAGACGACTGACTGAAAGAAGACATGCAAAAGACTGAGTAAACAGAAGGATCCTTCCTGTTCCAGGTTGTTTGTTGTCAGCCCACAGGAGCTCTGGTGGCAGCAGGAAGCTCAATGAGTCACCCTCTGAGCAACTGTTTGATTTGCAGTTCCTTGTCAGTGGACAGGATGTTTTTTGTGTGAATTAATTTACAAAGTATGCTTAGAACATTCTCTAATGCATTTTCATTAGGATGACAAACTTTTGTGACATATTTTTCCCGTCAAATGGACTTCACTAATTTGGGTGTGTGGTGTATACTTTTGATCTCATAATTTGAGAGGCTGAGTCACAAAGCCACCCTCAAATCTCAGGTTAGCCTGGGCCAGCGAGCAAATTCTAGGTAATGCTACAGAGTGAGACCCTGCCTATAAACAAACAAACAAACAAACAAATGATGCTACTTGGACAAGCCATTTGTTCAGTGGTGAACTGGCCGATCATATAGGGGCTTAGGATTTGTACCTCAGCACAGGAAAAAAAAAGACAATTTTTGCTTACTATTTTGTCAGCTAACCACAAATGCAGTGTGTGTGTGTGTGTGTGTGTGTGTGTGTGTGTGTGTGTGTGTGTGTGATCATGTGCATGTATGTTCAGCTGCATACGGAGGTCATCCAACTACCTTGAATTTCATCTATCAGGTGCTGTCCACTTTTTGTTCAAGAAAAAGTTTATCACTGGTCTAGAATTTAGCATGCCCCAGGGACCCACCAGTCTCTAACTCCCCATTTTCAAGATCACAGATATGTGTCTGGCTTTCTGTCTGAGTGCTTCATATTCAAACTCATGACCTGTACTATCAAGGCAATCTCTTTACCAACTGAAGAATCTCCCCAAATCAAACCACTGGGCAACTGAGTTTTTTTTTTTTTAAAGTAGTCCCTAGTTTTAAGTAATAAAGTAAGAGAATCCATTGTCTAATACTTAATAGTGGGTTCTCTTGATTAGTTGTTATAGTTGACAGTAACTTTTAATGCAGTCACTCTTGGAATATCTCTTATCTGACTTCAACCATAAACTTAAAAGATGCTTTAACTGTCACTCTACATCCAATGGTGCTACAAAAAAGTAAAACACTATGGCAGAGTCATTTTTTTAGAGTGATGAAATTAAACATGCAAAATACTTGGAGACCTAACATAATATGTTACATTATATCTTAGTTTCCATGTTATAGTGTCGTGCAGTGGGAGGGATTGAGGTCTGTGACTCCAAGGCAAGTGCTTCACCACTGAGCCATGTTGCCAGCTCATCTCTAATTATTGATATCTATGTAACACACAGGTTTTGGATGTCTTGGTTTAAAGTAATTCTTAAACTGGAATGATTGAGACAGTGGTCTCAAATCTCACATGAGTATTTTTTAATCTGGGACAGTGTAATGACAGACTCTAAACTGTGTGATAAATGTCAATAACATTGAGAAACTTGGGAATAAAATATTCTGAGGGAAGAATTTGAAATCTTTATTGCTTTTATACTAAGCCAAAAACTCATTGTTGAGTAGAATATTATTGAAGAGATTTATTTTTAAATGTAAAGCCAGAAACGTCAGAGAAATTCTCTACTTTGTATAGTTTGTTCAGGACCCATGTCCCCCTTTATTATAATTCAGTCTCCTGCCATAAAGAATCCTTGGTTGGAGACAGGCATGGTAACTTAGATCCATAATCCCAGTACTTGTGATGTTGAGACAAGGGGATAATGTGTTCCAGGAAAGACTGGGCTATATACTGTGTTGATGGACTGTGTGGGCTACAGTATGATGATCGAGAGAAAGAATGAAAGAATGAGAAAGCAAGTGAGAGAGAGGAGAGGGGGAGGGAGATAGAGGGAAGAGAAAGGGGAGAAAAAGGGAAGAATACATGCATGAGAATCTCCTTCACTGGACCCAAGTAGGAAGCTTGGTGCCTACAGTCCTACAAGGAACTGGACTGGACCATGGACATATTCATTTTTCTCAATGTGATCCTTTGTGATCATTTGTGATCATTTGAAAGATGTTTTTGTTCCAGTTAGCAGGTATATCATTGACAAAAAGACACTGTTCTGAAAATCGAAGAGACAGGCTTGTGTTCTTGCTTGTGAAGGAAGCTAAAGTTTCATAGAAAACAACTCTAGACGTGTTTGACAGACACATCTACAGCATACCTCCTACATCCATGGCTCAGGGAACATCAAGGAAGAAGAGGAAAGAAAGTTAAGATCAGGAAATCTGCTTTGAGATTTGCCTTCTAGATATGACAGTGAAGCTACCCCTATGAAGTCTCAACAACATGGCTTCCTCAACAAGACCTGAGAAATTCCAACAGTTGATATCCCATTGTAGATGGGAGAAATTTCACAGGTCTTGCCCATAGATGAAGAGCTACAGACAATTTATTACTGGAAGAGAGGGAGAATTAGTCTTCCCCAGGAGTGGTTACCCTGTATGGAGTAATCAGCCTAAAAACATTCTTGTAGGTAACACCAAACAGACTCAACAGACTGTTCCTGTTATATATATATATAACCATTGTTAAAGAAGAGGCCAAGAATATGGCAGGGGAGCCAGGCATGGAAGGGGTAGGAGTGGTGAGAAGGAAGGAGAAATGATGTAATCATACTTAAATTTAAAAAATACTTTAAATATTTAAGCATGATAGGTGTTATGTGACAAGAAGATAGGAACTTGGTCTATAAGGTCTTGGAGCCAGATGTTAAAGCTTCAGCAGGACATCTTACATATGGTTGATTCAGACACAATATGCCTCTGAGTCATGCATTTCCTCTGTCCAAGTGTGACTTCTAAAACAGCTTTTTCTTTTATTATTATCATTGTTTTTTCAGTGCTGCTGAAAACAGATGGTCACACACCAAGTAAACACATTTCTATAATGATGCATAGCCAGCTGTAAAATCATGTCTTAAGGATAAACTTTCTTTCCCCTGACATTGCTTGACTGTATCATGTAAAATTGTTTTGTATTTCTAATCTAAAAGTTGTATACAAGATTAAGTCTCCATGTCTGTAAGTAACACATCCAAGGATTCATCTTATCTCGGATTGCAAATATTTGCAAAAGAATGTCATCTATATCAAACATAGCAGAATTTTTTCTTCTCACTGTTTCCTAAATGTGTATCAAACACAGTGTAATGATTTGCATGCCATTTATATTCTGCTAAGTATCATTTGTAATCTAGAGATGATTTAAGTACATATGAAGGTGTACATAAGTTATATGCAAATGCAACACAATTTTAAAAGGCATGCAGACATCTGTGACTTGGCTAATCCCAGGGTCCTGTAATTGGCATCATGAATATTAAGTGATAATAGTATTGGTTTTTCAGTTTTCAGTAAAATCAGATTATTCAAAACATAGCAATGTGTTACAAAATGTCTCCTTCTCCCAGCATTCTCTCAGCCTCAGCCCCTGTAGCACTGGATCACATTGAGAAAAATGAATATGTCCATGGTCCAGTCCAGTTCCTTGTAGGACTGTAGTCAGTATAACTTTTGTGGTACAGAGGTTTATTTTCTGGTAGCTTCTTAAATATATTTATGCATATACAAATATTTACCTTTCAGGACAAGTACATCACACAACCCAAACACTTTTAGTCACTTGGTTCATCTCAGAGAGTCTTCATATTATAGAGCCTTGGTCATGTTTCTTTCTCTGCAATTCCACTCTTTATCATTTTAAATTAGCTCCTTACAGAGGAATGTTTTTTCAAGACAAGGTTTCTGTGTAGCCCTGGCTATTCTGAAACTTCCCCTATAGACCATGCTGGCCTTGAAACTGAGAGATTCACTTGCTTCTGCCTTCCAAGTTCTGGCACTAAAGACTTGCACCACCATGCCAGTATGCTACTGTCGAATACTAAATTGCTTCTAATCTCTTGCTATGAGTAGAGATGATACTTGCATAATTAAATTTTAACAAACATAATTTCTAGCTCACATGACTGTATCTGTGGAATACCTTGATGTAATCACAGAATATGCGCATTTGTAATCAGTGCTACAGGAGCTGAGCAGGGTGCACTCACAACACCGAGTGGGAAAACTTAGGCAACATTTGAACTAGAGGTTGGTTCCTTTTATCCCTCCTTAGCAGGCTCTTCCATATCCTTTAACAGGGTGTTCCTGGATAATGCACTGAACATGTTGGTGTTGTAAACCAGTCATTTTTGACTAGGGTTAACCTAGAGTCACTGGCATTGGCAGATTCCAGGTTCACTAAATCAAATCTCAACTTGCCAAGTTGAGGTAGGCCATGGCACCCATATCTTGAAAGGCTACATGAGTAATTGTCATGGAGGCAATCAGAACCCCTTTCTCTATGTGATACTGCCAATCTGTTAAACCAATGAGCTCTGTACGTTTTAAGGACACTGCCAAGTTTGGGGGAGAGAGACTCGAGTTTGTTTTGCTTAATTAACTTTGTAGTTCCTTTTGTAGTTCCAATAGTATTATTAGCCTTGTACCTTTAATACAAATTCACTCTTCTCCATGGGTCTCTAGAATCACTGCTCCTGTACTTTAACCACGGGGAGCCATTTGGTCATACTTTATTACTCCAAGATAATTTAGCAACATGACATAGAACAAAATTCTTACAATTTTAGGAAAGAAATGGTTTACCAAGGCCTTCATCAAGGACTTGAAGCAAACTTTTTTACTTTCTGCTTTAAAAATACACATGTCACAGAACATGCCATCACCATAAGTTTGAAAACAATCTTGCTGGTACTGTTTATGTTGGTAGTACTTCTCTTCAGCATAAAAAGACAGTTCTGAGGGTTATCTCAGATGAGGTAGGATGCTGCAGTTACCACCAGGTGGCAGAATATGCTTATGGATTGTAGCACAACTTTCTGGGCCGTAATACAAATCGTGATTTGTGGCGTAGTTAAAATGATGCATTCATACTATGACAAACATCTCAGTTACATTTTTAAAAACGTTGCCAGTGCCACAGTCTTTGACAGATGTAATTGTCCTTTCCTTTCTAAAACACTATTAAATTTCAGTTTCATGATGATTAAGCCATATGCCCTAAAATCAATTGTAACAGTCCTAAAATTTTCCAAGAGTAACCCTGCTTCATAAGGCTAACAACATATCTCCTTTGTCACATTTCCATTGTCTTCATGACTTCCTAAAATTGTTAAGTAGGAAAACTTAAAGGTTATTTAATCTGGTGATCTCCTGTGTGTTTTTCTCATACAGCTCCCTGGGATGTATGAATGTAATATATCCATTTGGAGGAGGGATCTTCCCTGTTGGAATCACTAGGCTCACGAGAGATGATCTGAGTGCTCTGCCCCTGAGGAAGGAGTGCAGGGCACACAAAGAGGACAGAGACAGAAAAAAACTTTGATGACTTGCATGTGGACTTTGACTCTTCCACTCCAGTGGTCCAGTGGGATTAAGAGCCTTGACGATCACAGATAGTCCTTGAAGCTAAACAGTCATTCTGGAATTGTTCGACCTTTTCTATTTTAAGGCATGTTAAAAATAAATTTTGTCGGAAGGGAAGAAGTCTAAGGTCAAAGCTGGAAAAAATGTAAAATCAGATGCAAAGGGCATTTGCCATGCCAAAATTACGGGGAAGAATGGAACCAAGGAGCTGAGTGGAGCTCAAATGGACACAGAGGTCTAGACTGGCAGCGGCTGGGCTTTGCCCAGCATAGGACACTCCTTTGTGTATGTTCTTTAAGCTTGGTATTTGGACCTTTCAGAAGTTAAGGTGAATATTGGCGGAGAAAACAGCAAAGAGTATTTGGATGACTATGCTTGAGAGAAACATGTTAGTTACCAATCATTTCATAATGCATGATCTAAACAGATTAGAACAGTAATATATGCTATGATAGGGTTTCTATAGATGAGAAATTGGACAGAATTTAGCTGTGTCTTCTGTCTTATGGTCCCTTATGAGGCTTTCATGACACTGTCAGCCAAGGCTATAGCCATATAGCTACACTCATGTAGATGGCTTTTGGCAAGGTTCAGTTACGTGTGAGCTGTTAACCTGAGGGTCTCAGTTACTCATTGTTGGCAGCAAAAGAAATAATGGTTGCTGAGAGAGGGAGAGAGGAGATGGCAGAGAAGAGGAGGGGAAGGAGGCTGAGGAAGAGGAGAAGGAAGAGGAGGACTGGACAAGAAGCAAGGTTGATTATACCTGTCTCTCAAAGTGAGATCACATCACAATTGCTATGTTCTAATACTGGATATCTGACATATTGGTATGATACCAAGAGGAATAGGGAACAGAGAGACTATTTCAAAGCTATCTATCTACCATACATTCTTGTGTCTCTTCTGATTTGATGATGTCCTAACCATACTGGTTATTAAATATATGTATAAATAATAATGACACAAAATAATAGATTTTATTATGACATTTCATACATGCATATGAAGTATTTTGATCATGAGTATATCTATGTATATATGTTTGTGTATATATGTATATATGTAGACAAATATATATATATATATATGTATATATATATATTTCTGATTTTTAATCTGAATCTACTTAGTGCTATCAGTATGTGCATGATTATAAGCTATGTGCTTATAGGGAGCCTAGGGAGCCTCTTGGGAGCTACATCCATAAAGAAAACTGAATCCCCCTCTCCCAACAGCCGTCAGTTGCCAGTGGCTCCTCAGCTAGGAGTAGGACATTATGGCCCCTTCCCTAGTACGTGCTGGAATTTTGGCTGGTTAGAGCTTGTGAAAGTCTTGTCAATGCAGTCACAGTGGAAGTATGTACTGTGTGCAACAGCTCTGTCATGTCCAGAAGACTCTGTATCATTGTAGTCATCCACTACCTTTGTCTCTTAGAATATTTCCTCACCTTCTTCCAAGATATCCATGAGGCTTGAGAAGAGCCTGTGATACAGAGACCCCATTTAGAGCTAAGCACTCAGATGTCTTCTCTTCACATTGATCGGTTGTGGGTGCCTGTCTGTGGGTATTCCAGTGTAAAGATGCATCCCTAAGGATTCAAAGCTAACATCCACAGATGAGAGAGAACATACAGCATCTGTCTTTGAGTCTAAGTTACCTCAGTCAGGATTATTATTTCCAGCTCCATCCATTTATCTGCTAATTTCATTTTTCTTTGCTGCTGAATATTCCATTATCTGTATATAGCATATTTTCATTGAATCGTGCATCAGTTAATTGACATTTACACTGTTTCCATTTCCAGGCTGTTACAAATAAAACAAGAGTGAACTGGGATGGGCAAGTATTTCTGTGATAGGATAGAATCCTTTGGGTATATGTTCCAGCTGGGCTATGTTGTAGATGAATTGCTAGATTTTGGAGGAAACTCCACACTGATTTCCTTAGTGGCTGCCGAGGTTTGTACTCCCACAATCAGTGAACAAACGCCCCCCTTCCCTGTATACGTGCCAGCATTTGTTGTTTCTCTCTCTCTTTTTTCATCTTAGCCATTCAGAATAGGATGAGACGAAATCTCAAAGAAGTTTTAATTTGTGCCTTGCTGATAGCTAAAGATGTTGAACATTTTAAAAACTGTCTTAGTCATTTTATTTCTTTTTGGAACTCTTTTTTAATTTTTTAACAATTAAAATTTAAATTAGGCAAGCTTGTTTTACATGTGAATCTCAGTTCCCTCTCCCTCCCCTCCTCCTCTGTACCCCACTGACACTAAAATTGTATCCCATCAATTTTATTGTTTACTTGATGTTTAGTTTTTTGTAATTCTTTGTATAATCTAGATATTACCCATCTGTAAGATAGATAGCTGGTAAAGATTTGCCCCATTCTGTGGGCTGCCTCTTCACTTAAGTGATGATGTCCTTTGTTATAAAGGAGCTTTTTCATTTCCTGAGTTCCCATTTGTCAGTTGTTGGGTTTAGTGCCCACATTACCATGGTCCTTTAAGAAAGGCATTTCCTGTGCCTTTAAGTTCTTTCTGGATTGTGTTGTTTGGGGGAAGGGGTTGCTTGTTAGTTTGTTTGCCGCATCTGGACTTGCTAGTATGAACTTCCCTCTTGATACATATTTGCCATAGATCACAGACTTGATATGTTTTGTTGTCACTTTTATGAGTTCCTAGAAATGTTTTCCTTCATCTTTTCATTTTTTTCAGTTGCCCACTGTCTTATGGGAGTGTGTTATCAATTTTCATTCATTTGTATACTTCTCATTCTTCTTTTGTTTTTTATTTTCTTTTCCTGAGACTTATTTGTGGCCTAAAATGTACATAGTCTGGAAAATATTCCATGTTCTGATGAGAGGAGTTTCCCATTTTATTGTGGTGCCTTTCATCTTAGCTATAATAATATTTGATTTATGTATTTAAATAGGTGTTTCATAAATGTATATTTACAACTTTTCTATCTTCTTGATGAATTGAGCGTTTTATTAATATGTAATAAGTGTACTCTTATAGTTTTTTATTTATAGAGTTTTTTCTTCTGGTCTGAGTATACTGATCCCACTCATTTTTTTTTTTGTTTGTTTAAATTACGATTTTCAGTGTCTTTACTAGTGAAGGGTGTGTGTGTGTGTGTGTGTGTGTGTGTGTGTGTGTTTACTAGTAGGGCTAGAACCTAGGGCCTTGTGCATACTCAGCAAGCAAACATAAACACACACACACACACACACACACACACACACACACACACACACTGTCTGTAGCTGAGTTTTTTTAATGTATTTGTCCTCTGTGTCTTTTGACTGATGAATTTAATACATTTATATTTAAGGTTGTTATTTATAATCTTTCTCCTATCATATTTAAATTGTTTTCTGCTTGTTTTTAATATAATTTTGTTTCTTTATTTCTCTTTTATTATTTACCTTTGTGATTTTTGTGGTCTGTAACATCATGTTAAGATTTGCTTCTGTCTTTTTTGTTTACTTATATTTCTAGGAAGTTTTACATATTCATGTATTATCCTGCAGACAGTATCATATTTTTGCTTCTAATGTAGTCCCTTAAGCATTGCTTGAAGGCCTACTTTACTGTGGTCCTGTTGAGAAAGGTATTTCCTGCGCATTTAAGTTTTTCTTGATTACTTTGTTTGAGGAGGTGCGTTGCTTGCTTCCTTGTTTAGGACATGTGGACCTGTTAGTATATATTTGCCATAAACCAGAATGAAACCCCTCAATCCTTGCTTATCTGTGAAAGACTACTTCATCTTCATTGCAGGATGGATTGACTAGATAGTGTTCTTGTTCGCCATGTTTTTCTTTTAGGACTTTGAATACATGATCCTTCTCTTTGTCTTGTTTGTAGTGAGAAATCTGTAAGCTGGTGGATAAGACCATCCTTTATATATGACTTGACACTTTCTCTTGTTGTTTCAGAATTCAGGTTGTCTCAGTTAGGGATTTTATTGTTGTGAAGAGACACCATGACCACAGCAACTCTTTTTTTTTTATTTGAGTTAGAAACAAGATTGTTTTACATGTCAATCCCAGTCCCCTCTCCTACCCCACCTCCCCTACTACCACCCCAACTAAAACCCTACCTATCACATACCCTTTCTGCTCCCCCTGTATGGTAAGGCCTTCCATGGGGGGTCATCAAAGTCTATCATATCCTTTAGGATAGGGCCTTGGCCCACCCTCATGTGTCTTGGCTCAGGGAGTATCCCTCTATGTGGATTGGGCTCCCAAAGTCCACACCTCTGCTAGGGATAAATACTGAACTACTACAGGAGGTTCCGTAGATTTCCGAGGTTTCCTCACTGAAACCCATGTTCCTGGGGTCTGGATCAGTCACATGCTGGTATCCCAGCTATCAGTCTGGGGACCAAGAGCTCCCTGATGTTCAGGTCAGCTGTTTCTGTGGGTTTCACCAGCCTGGTCTGGATCCCCGTGCTCTTCACTTGTCTTTCTCTGCAACTGGATTCCAGTTCAGTTCAGTGATTAGTTTGTGGGTGTCTGCTTCTACTTCCACCAGCTGCTGGATGAAGGCTATAGGATGGCATATAAGTCAGTCATCAATATCATTATCAGGGGAGGGCATTTAAGGTAGCCTTTGTTGCTTAGATTGTTAGTTGGTGTCATCTTTGTAGATATCCAGACATTTCCCTAGTGCCTGATTTCTCTGTTAAACCTAAAATGTCTCCCTTTATATGGTATCTCCATTCCTGTTATCTTCTATTCCTCGACTGACTCAACCTTTTTTGCTCCCTCATGTCCTCCACACCCCTCCTCTTCTCCCCTTCTCATTCTCCTAGCTCCCTCTCCCCTCCTCCCATGCTCCCAATTTGCTCAGGAGATCTTGTCCCTTTCCCCTTCTCCAGGGGACCATGTATGTCTCTCTTAGGGTCCTCCTTGTTTACTAGCTTCTCTGGCAGTGTGGATTGTAGACTACTAATCCTTTACTCTATGTCTAAATCCACATATGAGTGAGTAATATCATGTTTGTCTTTTTTGTGATTGGGTTACCTAGCTCAGAATGGTGTCTTCTAGTTCCATCCATTTTCCTGCAAATTTCAAGATTCCATTGTTTTTTCTGCTGAGTAGTACTCCATTGTGTAAATGTACCACATTTTCTCTATCCATTCTTCAGTTGAGGGGCATCTAGGTTGTTTCCAGGTTCTGGCTATTACAAATAGTGCTGCTATGAACATCATTGAACAGATGTCCTTGTTGCATGGGATGTGCTTCTTTTGGGTATATGCCTAAGAGTGGAATTGCTGGATCTTGTGGTAGACTGATTCCCATTTTCCTGATTTCCAAAGTGGCTGTACAAATTGACACTCCCACTAGCAGTGGAGGAGGGTTCCCCTTTCTTCATATCCTCTCTAGCATAAACTATCATTGGTGTTTTTTATTTTAGCCATTCTGACAGTAGTAAGATGGTATCTCAGAGTTGTTTTGATTTGCATTTCCCTGATGGATAAGGATGTTGAACACTTTCTTATGTGCCTTTCAGCCATTTTAGATTCCTCTATTGAGAATTGTCTATTTAGTTCCCACAGCAACTCTTATAAAGGAAAAACATTTAATTGGGGTGACTTACATTTTCAGAGGATTAGTCCATTATCATCATGGCGCTGTAGAAGTAGCTGAGAGTCCTACATCTTGACTCGAAAGAATGGTCTGAGACTCTAGATGTGGCTTGAGCATACATGAGACCTCAAAGCCCACCTCCACTTCCTTCAACAAGGCCACACCCACTCTAACAAAGCCATGCCTCCTAATAGTGCCACTCCCTTTTGGGGCCATTTTATTTCTAACCACCACACAAGTTTTTTTTGACATCGTTGTGTGGGGTTTTGTTTATTTGTTTGTTTGAAGACTGTTCACATTTTAACTATAATATACCTTACTCTGTTTTGGATGAATCTAGTTGGAGTTCTTTGAGTTCCTTGTGTCTAGATGTCTATGCCTCCTTGACAATTTGGGAACTTTTAAAATATTCTCTCACAAAAGGGAATTTCATGGTCATTGTCCTTTTCTTTCCCTTTGGGATTCCCACAGTAGAAATACCTATTTGCTCAGCAGCATCTCATGAGCTCACAGACTGTCTTGATGCTTTGAATTCTTTTCTATTCGTTGTCCGACTAGGTTCATTCAAAAGATATGTGCTCAAGTTCACAACTCTTTCTTCAGCTTCATCTAGTCTGGTGTACTGACAGTACCTCTGCATCCCCTTGCTTCTCACCGTCTCTCCCTATGGTTATGACATTGGAACCTTCGTAGGCGTTTCATGATTTTCTTTCACGAGGATTTGCTTCTGAAGAAGAGTTCTTTTCCTTTGAGGTGTTCATTTTCTGAAAGCACCAGCAGCTAAAATCACAAGGCTGTAGAGACCTTCCTCAGTTTCTACAGAGCTGTGCTGGTGGACTCACGCATGTGTCTGTGGCAGCCACTGGTTATTCAGCTGCAGGGACATAAAAGAGTTGTCCATAGGCTCAAGGCCAGGGAGCTGGCTGCTGGTTCCTAGGCACAGTGGCTTCTTACTACCTAGTAGCCTGCATTTGGGGGTTGTGTGAGAGCAATATGAACTCTTTCTCTGGAGTAGAATTGTTGTTCTGGACTGTTCCGCTCCCCAGAGTGGATGGAGCCTGCGGGGACCATGAGAATCTCCTCCCATGTGGTCTGTCCATCTGTGGCTGAGACCTTTTTTTGTTTTGTTTTGCTTTTTTAAATGTTCCACTTCCTTTTGTGCAGGGCCGAAGCTCCTCCCACCAGGAAGCCCCTATTGGAGCCAGTTGCTCTCTGTGGCTTCAAACTCTGTGTAAGGTTCTTGTCATTTTCTTGCTGGTTTCTGGATTTCTGCCCCCATCTATGACTCAAGAAAACATTTTTGGCTTTGCTTGCCTTGTTTTTGTGTGGCAGAGCTGTCACAGGCCACCTGTTTATCTGTCTTAGACCTTACCACCTCTAACTATTATAACAAACCATTTATGGTTTTGTAATATTTTGTCAGAATTGAAGCTAAGATTCATGTGAATTTTCAATATTTATGTTCAGCACAGCCAAGTGATATGTGTCCAAGGGAGAACATAAGCACCTATAGACTGAACACTCATGGAAGTAATGAGGGTGTTTGAATTCTTTTTGGGAGTGAATAGTTCTAAAATCTAACACAGGGCTGGGGCTCACTAAATATTTGTGGGATTAAAGGAGTCATAAAGCCTCCTATCATATGCTAATTATCTTATTCTTTTCCTTTATTTTATTGTTTATGTATGGGGGTGGGGTGTGCACATGAGTGCAGTACCCACAGAGGCTAGAAGAAGCCAATGGATCCCTCTGAGCTGGAGTTTTTACAGGCAGTTGTAAGCTGCCTAACCTGGGTGCTAGGATCTAAACTCTCCTCCTTCTCAAGAGCAGGAAGTGCTTATGACTGCTGAGCCATCCAGCCCTGTGGAACAAAACAAAACAACAACAAAAGCCCAGCAGCACAATCAGCTGTTGCTTTGGCTGGTGAATCTGTTCCTGCTGGAAAGACTCCCAAAGGCCTCTCAGCTTATCTTTTGCTGACATGTGCGGTAGACTCTTGGAAGCGGCCTGTGGTCTCCTCACACATGCTTGTTTCTCCTACTCTATGGCATTCTTAACTGCACTAGCCTAACTGTTTTCTCTCCCTCTCGTTTTACCTTTTATAGTGTTTTCTCCTAATGGATTCTTACTTTTTAATCTTAATGTTACCTTTCAACCCTCTCTTTCCTTTTCTACTAAGTTAACCAAAAACACCTTTAATGTCTCTTGTACTTCATTTTCACCCTCCTCTCCATCTCACTTCTTTCTCTAGGGGGCTGGTCCTAATGTAAGCTTCCTGACACTGCTTGGCACCTAAGTCTCCCATAAACCGGTTTCACTGTCTCATTTCTCCTGCTTATGATCCTGTGGCATAAAAGCCTGACAGTCAAAAGCCTAATTCTCTTCAATTGTTATTCCACGTCTCCTTGACCCAAGCAGCCTGAAAACCACATTTTATTTTATTTTATTTTTTGATACAGCATCTCCTAATATAACCCAGGCTCGCCTCAGACTCCCATCTTCCTCTCTCATCTTCCTGAGGCCTGGGTTTATAGATAGTCACCATCATGCACCAATACCCGCTTTTCCATCAGCCTCCCTTCATGGTGTCCTGTCTCTGGTTCGATTCATACCTTTTCCCTATCTGTCACATAGATCAAGATTTTACAAGTTCTGATGCTAGTCCCTGTATTGATCAGATTTAAATAACTTTAACGAAATGCCCGAGGGAAAGTGGGGCTTTTACTTAGGATTTTAGAGATGCCAGTCCAAAATCAAGTGGCCCCATGTCTTGGGCCTCTGACAAGATGTGGTGTCATGGGGGGAGTGTGACACAGCAAACTTCTCACCTCATCAGCCAGAAAGCAAAACAGGAGCCTGGGGTCCCATAGTCCCTTTGGAGGAATATCCAGAAAACCACAGTCTCCTAGAGGGACCCAGCACCTTCCAATACCACCACTCTTGGGACCAAGCCTTTAACACATATTCCTTTAAGAGCATCCGAAACAGAGGAAGTCTTTAAGACCTCTTGAAGGACAGTGTGCCAATAAGAATACAGAATTACCATAAAAGTAAGCTGCCCTGTCCTCCATCTTTTCTGTGGGACTGTAATAGAGTCCTTGAGTCTGGGTTCTTTATAACGAATAGCTCCAGAGGCTGAGAAGTCCAGCATTAATGGCCTGTTGTATTGCTAGGGCTGTTCTGCTATGACATAGTAGAAGAGAAGGGCAGGGAGAGGGGAGAGTGAGGAAAGAGGGCGTGCACTTTTGAATGAACCCACTCCCACAATAATGCATGAATCCATTCTCACATCATGGCCTCATCACCTCCTGAAGGCCTCACCTCACCACACCCTGCACAGCACCGAGTGGGTACTTATTTCAATGTGCATCTGGGAAGGATAAACCTTAAAGAGGCTCTGATGGCCAAACTGCACTGGCTCAGGCTTCATCAACACCCCCTTGTCTCCTTAGCCCATGTTTTCACTCAAAGTTAAGGTCCCACCCTGCACAAAGCTTTTCCTGCTAACCTCACTGTCCTGGGCCTTTGTCAGCTGACTGAAGCAAGGATCTTGTTTGACATCATTTTATAGTCTTGTAATCTTACATCTTAAATGTAGTGATTAGTAAAAATATTGCGTATTTCAGAAATTGTTTCAAAAGTAACTACATACAGTTCAGGTATTTCTTCACATCATTTAAGAATGCTTGTTCATGAATGGCAACTGTACTTGAATGCAAAGTACATTGGCTAAGTGTTATGTGAGATAGTTGAGCCTTATGGTAAAGGCTACTCCATAGCAGCCAGAAAGAGGCCAAACTTGGTGATCAAAAGGGAATCAAAACATAGAAAACAGTCTTCAAATATCAGGTACTGTGTTTTCATGGGTGTTCCTGAATGATACTGAAACATATGGACCTTTATAAGGGGTCTGAGGAAGATCTTTGGGTCACTGGAATGTGCACTCAAAGTGGACTGTGAGAGTTTGAGGAAGCCACTAGAAGATGGAAAGACCTCTCATATTCATAGATTGGTAGAGCTGACATTGTGACAATAACCATCTCTCTTAGTGCATGTTCTGTTGATGTGAAAAGTCAAGATGACCACCACAACTCTTACAAAAAGCTGGGGCTTGCTTACAGTTTCAGAGGTCTAGTCCATTTTCATCACGATGGGGAGCATGGCAGCACACAGGCAACCAAGATAATGGAGAAGTAGCTAAGAGTTCTACATCTGGATCCGCAGGTAGCAGGAAGACAAAGACACTGGGCCTGACTTGAGCATTTGACATAGTGCTGGAGAAGGAGCCAAGAGGTCTATATCTGGATTAGCAGGCAACAGAGAGAGAGAGAGAGAGAGAGAGAGAGAGAGAGAGAGAGAGAGAGAGAGACTAGGTGTGTCTTGAGGATTTGAAAGCTCAAAGCTCACACCCAATAACACACTACCTCCAACAAGGCCAAACTTACGCCGAAAAGACCCCACCTAATAATAGTGCTACACCCTAGTGACCAAGCTTTCAAACACATGAGTCTATGAAGGCCATTCCTATTCAAGTGACCACATCCCACTCCCTGGCCTCCATAGGCTTAATGCAGACATGCATTCAGACTGACTTCAAAACTCTTGGTAACGTGTAACATCCCTAATAAAAGTCAAAAGTCTCTTCTGAGAGTTATGGGAATCTCTTAACTGTAACCCCCTATAAAATAAAAGTGGATTACTTACTTCCAACATGCAATGGCAAAGAATATACATTACCATTCCAAAAGGATGCAGAAGGAACATAATGAGGAGATACTGGACCAAAGCAAGACCCAAAAGCAGCTGGGAAAAATACAAACTTTGTTTTTCCATGTCTGATGTCAAAGTGCTCTTCAGATCTTCAACTCCTGTCAGCTTTGTTGACTGCAACATATTTCTTTTTTTTGAGCTTGTTCCCCTCCCTATTAGCACCTTTCCTGGACGGGTAGCCCACAACTCAAGCATCTCCAACATCTTAGGGTCTCCAATGAAATCCAGGCTTCACTATCACAGCTTCATGCAATGGCTTCTCTAGACATCCATGAATGGACACCCCTGACATAAGCCTGGCCCCAATGGCTTTCCTTAGTCACAAAGGGAGATTCCATAACTTTTTTCTTGTATACTTGACTCTAAAACCCGAGCCATGTGTCCAAAGCTCCCAAATTCTTCTGCTTGCTGTGGCTGGAACCTGCCCCTCTCCTCATTCAAATCCATTTTCACCAGCTTTCTGGTTTTGATGGTTTCCTTCACCACCTAATCTTAGCTGTCCTGGAACTCACTCTACAAACCAGACTGGCCTCAAACTCAGAGATCCACCAGCCTCTGACTTCTGAGTGCTGGCTTTAAAGGTGTACCCCACCACACCTGACCCTAAGCCTTTCTTTAATTTTTTTTCATAAGTTGGAAACTTAGCTGGTTGGGGTCTTGCCTTGAAGTCATAACCCCCTTTATTCCACTTAGCATCAAGTTTTTAAAAAAACTTTTAATATCCTGAGCACAGGACATAGCTCCATTATACTTCCTGGTACTCCTATTCTCCTCAAATTATACAGTTATAATTCTCCTTGCTCCTTTTCATTATAGATATGCACAAGAGTAGCCACTAATAACCATATGACACAATTACATTAGGCTGTCTTGAAATCTCAGCCAACACCATTAATCCAAAATTCTTCAACCTATCCTCAGGCAGATTTTTTTTTGATGAAGGTAGAAAGCACCAACATTCTTCACCAAAATATCACAAAAATGGTCTCTGCGTCACTTATTAATATTTTTTTTCATGAAACTTCTTGAGGTGAGCCATCATAATCTACATTGCTCTCAGCACCACTGTCTTCCAAGCTCCTAATGGTATGGCCCATTAAATAGTCCATACCACTTAAAGCATTCAACTGTTTTTCTTATCCAAAGTCCCAAAGTTTGCATTCTGCCAAGAAGCACCATGGTGAGCCCTGTAGCAGCAATACCCGATTCCTGGTACCAACTTGTCTTAATGTTCTATTGTTGTGAAGAGACACCATAACCATGGCAACTTTATAAAAGAAAGCATTTAATTTAAACCATCACACTATCATACCAATTACAAATTTGGTGCAATCTCAATCAAAACTCCTATGATATTCTTCAATGAATTAGAAAAAACAACAAACAAAAACTAATTAAATTTCATGTAAAAATACAAAAGATCCTGGCTAGATAAAAATAATTCTTGGGGTAGGGTTTTGGTTAGAATAATAATGGAAGAATTGTCATACTAAATTTTAGGTTATATTACAGATCCATAACAATAAAAATAGCATGGTAAGACACAAAAATAGACATTCAGATTAATGAAACAGAATAGAAGGCCCAACACCTCATCAGCTGCAGCACACAGGAGAGTAGACCCTGCCTTTTGCCTGGGAAGCATAGTAGACCCAGTAGACTGGAACATAGGTGAGCTAGCCTTGAGGCCATAGCTATAGGTGGTACTGCCTCCCTTGCCTGTGGTGTGGTGGTGGGGGCAAGGAAAAGATTCCATCACTTTGCCCCTACTGCTTCCAGCTAGCAAGGTAGCTGATCCTCCCCTTACAAGTTGCAACACTCAGGAAACCAGGAGCTGCATCTCACCTGAGCAGCACAATGAAGTTAAGCCTGTTGAAGGGGGCATGAGTGAGCAGGCCCCGAAAACCTGAGCATAAGAGATCTGGCCCCACCCCTCATTTGCCATAAGGTGGCATGGGTGGGGGAGAGATTCCCTGTCACCCCTCTATGCCTGAGGTGGGTGGGAGACCTGGCCCTGAGGTCATATGAGCAGGAGAGTCACTTCTGCCCCTTATCAGCTGTCCCACTCAGGAGAACAGGTCTTGTATCTCTCCTGAGCAGCACAATAGAGCCAACCCTGTTGGTGCAGATGTAGGTGAGCCAACCCTGAAGTTGTGAGCATGGGAGAGCCGTCCCCACTACTCATCTGTCATGTGTCAGTGTGGGTGGGGAAGACATGTCCCCATTTACTCCTAACCCCTTACTATCTGCAACAGATGAAGGAGTCAACCCTCCCCTTACAAGCAGCAGCACCCAGGAAACCAGGCCTTGCTACTTGCCTGAGGAGCACAGTAGAGCTGACCTTGTTGGTGGAGGCACGGGTGAACTGGTCCTGAGAGTGTGAGAATCAGATAGCTGGCCACACCCCCTAGCCTGCCATGTTGTAGAGAGGGTGAGGGAAAGATGCCCTTTCCCCTGCCACCTGTGGTGGGCAAGGGAGCTGACTGTCCACCTTACCAGCTGCCACACTTGTGAAAGTGGCCCCTGCACCCTGCCTGGGCAGCACAGAAGAGCTGACCCTATTGGCAAGGCTACAGATGAACCTGCGCTGAGAATGTGAACATGGGAGAGCTCTCTCTGCCATGAGTCATATAAGAAACTGTTATATTCTGCAACTGGTTATTCTTACAGCTGGAGAATACAAGATGTTTTACAAGCTGTGTATATCTTATTTTGTTTCTTTTCCATGCTAGGTCTGGAAATAAGGGATTTCCTACACGGTGAATAGTCAAGTACTTACTCTATGTATTGCACACACATAGGTGATATGCTTGGCCAGTTATAGTCATCTTGTCCATTCTTCCTCCTACTCTTGTGTTGTTTTCTTTGACAGACAAAGCCTTGCTTTTTTTCTTTCTCTTTTTTATTTATCCAGACTAGTCTCTAATTTGGGATCTAGAGTGATCTTCTTACCCTGACATCATCCTGAGTAGCTGTGACTATAGACATGCATATGTCAATTTATGTCCCCTTTATACTACACATTAGCATACAATATAAATGATTTGACATAATTTTCTTAAAGACTCACCTGCTTTCATAATTCAGTTCTCATGGTAACCAGTGATATGGTTTTCTTGATACTATATTTCAATTAGTATCATTTACAGTTTCCTGCTTGATTGTGCCCAAGGTGGCACTCTGGATTTCCAAGTTTCTTCACACATTTCAGCTAAACTAACACTACGGTTGAGAAGAATGTAGACACAGCCTGTGTGCCCTGTGACTTCCCGACAATGAGCCTTGATGTCTATTAGATTCATTTTCTTTTTCTTTTGAGGCAGGATATCTCTGTGTAACCCAGCTGGCTTCTCACTCTCAGCCCCTCTGTCTGACTACCAGGTTCTGGGAGAATAAGTGAATAACATCATACCCAGGCACATTAATTTGTTTTTCATTATAAATTATTGGCTTTGGACTTGCCTGCTGTCTAAAACTTTGAGGTCATAATGCTTTCAATTAGCAAACCAATACTCTTACATACCAGGTATTTAGGTCTATTGCTGACTTCTGTGAGAACATTTGTTTTGTATCAGAAGCCTGGCTTAGATAATTCATATTTAATCGAGGCTAAAGGGCATTCCTTATCATTTCCTGATAAGGAAATAATTGTAACAATTACTATTCCTCAGTTGAGTTCTCCAGTGTAACTTCTCATCTTGGAATATTCTACAATGTTTGCTCGTTAAATCTCTATTTTGCTAAGTTGGTGGCATGTTTACTTTCTGTGCTTATCACCTCAAGTATGTTTTGGACACATGCATGAGTTGTAAGCAATGAAAATATGGCAGGGAAGGAGTCATTTGATATCAAAATAACAGGAAAACCTTTGGTTCCAGTGTGTTCTGAAGAAATGAGGCAGCACCAGAATTTCATCAAGTGCAATTTCTTGGGGCATTTATTATCAGAACCATGTTCTGGGTGGTAGCAACCCCTATGGGACATAGTTGGTCAGTTCACAAACCCACTACTTGGGACATATCTAGCTTATCTAAAACAAATACCACATTCCTGGTACCTGGGTCCTGTTGTAAAGCTCCACATGCCTCTGTAATAAGTTTGTCTGCTTATGGTTTGCTCAGATGCTACACAGAAAGGACCAACTGGGGTTCTTCTGGGGTGATCATGGCAGGTATTTCTAGAGTTGGCCTTTGCCATGCCAGAAAAGATCCATACAGGAATGTAGTTATTTTTGTCTTATAACTGAATGTTGTTAGCTGATGACAGCAATTCGATCAGTCTACCAATATCTTTAGTACCTTCTGCATACATCCAAAGATTAAACATCCTATTTTTCAGGTGTATATACTTTGAGAATGTAGAATGTATAAAATGTGCACTTTATACATACACTATATTCTACAACAATTTGAGTGAAAGGTAAGAGCATACAAAGTCAGTGATTAACCAAAAAGGAGAGGAGAGAGCCAGCCTAGACTGTGGTGCTCAGAGAGAACTGTGGGAAAGTGGAAGTGGGGTACCTGAAATCAACTTGGATGGAGAGGAAGCTGTTTCAGATAATGAAAGGGCATATGCAAAACTAGTTAAAACAGAAGTGTCTAATAGAGTGACCACAGATGTAGATTAGCAAGAAAGAGTATTGAAAGGTACGTTGGTGCCACATGGTATAAAGCCTTACTATCACACAGCACATTAGGCTGTGATTGTATCAATGACCAGTTAATATTTTAAAAGAATAGGCCTTATAATGGAAGGTGTCAGGAGGCGCTGTACAAAGTGGTTGGTGAGAAGATGCTGGGTGCAGACAGACTATCTAGAGACTCAAAAGGCATTCAAGTCACTGGCCTAAGGACCTGTATCATAAGTGATTAGCACTGGGATTGAAAAAACATTGTGGCACAATCCCTGACGTAAGATATAGCATGTGACCCACTGTTAAGTTCATAAGTTAGTGGCATTAAGAAAATTCACAGTATCATTCAGCCGTCACCACTCTGTATTTCCAAACAGACAGAAACTGGAAATGGAGTCTTAAAGGCAGGTGACTGAAGGAGTTAGAAAGAAAACATGAGAAGAATGTGGCTTCTGAGTCAGACAATGCAATGAGTGCGTCAATGCTAACTGTAACGCTTTGAGTTTAGGTGGTCTGAGGAACAGTATGGTGTCCTGTAGAGGGAAGGGGAAGCTTGTCAGATCTTTGACTTGAGAGGAATAAGCCAGGAAGAGGGTTTTCAGGCAATGTTTTAGTAGTCCCAGGCATCACTCATGTTAAACTTGGTAATTTGAAAAGACCTGTCTGTCTTCAGTAATTCTGATCATCCCTGTTTGTACCGAGAGTTGGGCTGTTAGGAGTACAGCAAAAGAAGTTCCAAGCTCTCAGACCTGCTATTCTCTCCTGACAGAAGAGACAGTTCTGGGATTTCTAGGAACTCCAACTCATGACTAAAGAATTCCCATGAGAACTGGGACTAACCCAAAGACTTGCCTGTGTGTAAAGTGGTATTCCAGTTTTCGTCCTCTTACTCTGATAAGACACCATGACAAAAGTCAGTTTGGGTAGGAAAGGGTTTATTTCTGCTTATAGCATAGTCCATCATGAAGGGAAGTCAGGGCAGTAACTCCAGGCAGGAGCCTGTAAGCATGAACTGAAGCAGAGGCTATGGAGGAATACTGTTTCCTGGCTTGCTCTTCAAGTTCACATTCAATTACATTCCTTACCCTTCCCAGGACCACATGCCAGGGGTGGCATTGCTCACTGTGATATGGGCTCTCAAGTATCAATCATTAATCCAGAAAATTCCCCACAGATTGGCTTATGGGCCAATCTGATGAAGGCCATCCTTAAGTTAAGGTTCCCTCTTCCCCGATGCTAGCTTGTTTAAAGCTAAAAAACTAACCAGCACAGCTGATAAGAACTAGCGATTTTATGGGCGCTTTATTAGTTGTATGTCACAAAGGTCCAGCTGTTTTTAGTGAAGAAATAGGAGAGACTCTTGCTAATTAACCATTTAATAAAAATAATGGCAGTCAAGAGGGAAGATTTCAGGGCAGTAGTGAATTGGACATGGTGGTGCATGTCTGTAATCCTAGCATTCCCTGGAGAGACTGAAGGAGAAGGCTCATGACTCAAGGCTAACTTGAACTATCTAGCAAGGCCTTGCCTCAAACAAGCATGCAAACAACAAAAGGTTGCTAGGGAGCAATGATGAGCATACTGGAGGTCAGCTTGTGAGAAGGACAAGACCTGAAGATGCTGTTTCATAGCATCTGAGCTGACTGCTCAGAGTTCATCCATATTCTAAGTACCCATTCTACTTGGGCAGCACTGCAACTGGATAGAAATAACAGCTCATTATATATTTCATTCATTACATTTTCAGTACTATTCTGCACAAAGATTTACCTAAGTGTTTTACTTGTATTTAACTTCTAACACCAATTCCTGCCTACAGACGTTTTACAAATAAGAAAACTGAAGCTCAGTGAGGGTGACTTACTTACCAAAGAGCAAACACATAAAACAAGCACTGTTGGGATCTGCCTTTTAATGCCCAGCCCTTTCCCAATACTGCAAGTATATTAGTTATCCAGGCTACCCTAACAGAATACCATGGACCATGTGACTGAAGAATCAGAAATTTATTTCTAATTCTGGAGACTATTATTCCAACATGGAACTGCGAGAAGAAATATAGATCTTTTGTTTTATCGTGCAGTTGACAACCATCTCACTGTGTCCTCACATGGCCTTTTCCCAGCCACAGAAACACGTCAAGCCTCCCATTTCTATTTTTAAGGACACTGGTTGTGTCTGATTCAGTGACCTTTACTTACTTCCTTAAAGTCTTTGTCTTCATATGCACTCACATTGCTTATTAGGGCTTCCACCCCTAATTTCTGAGTGACAAATTTAATCCCATAATACTATAATTTTTAGGATTTGTCAAGCTGATAAATATGAGTGAAGAATAAAATAAATTTAACAATGTGATACTAATTAGGTAGTCTCTGGGGTGGCAATAATTATTTAAAATAACATATTTTATTTTGGATATCTTTAGTGAACAGCAAATCTAGGAGTGAAGAAGGGTTTAAAATACATGGTGTACTATAGAAAATGTACAGGAGTGTATATTTTTACATGTTCTAATATCAAGTCTGTGGGAAGTATTCTTGCTAGTGATGATCATAGACACCATGCAATGACCTCCTGTGATTTAGCTGAATACCTAGCAGCCACTTATAGATACTCTTAGTTCTAGGCAGTATAATCTCCATGTGGACAGCCTAGAGTTCCAGCACTGGTCTGTTACGATAAATCTTTCTGCCAAAAGCCACCTGAGCCCCACCGCCACTATGCTAGCCACCTGCCTGAGTTAGGCCCAAATGAATACACAGAAACTTATATTAGGTACAATGCTGCTTGACCAATGACTAGGATTCTCATCTGTTAGCTCAGTCTTAACTATCATAAACCTATATATTTTATAAGACTTACCTTATCGGACACCTTATTGGCGTCCCTCCTTGCTGGTGGATCACATTGAGCTGCTGGAGCAGGAGCGGAGGGGAAAAGAGACCCTTCCTGTTTCTCCTTCGCTTAAATGAGTCTCCTTGCTATGTCACTTCCTGCCTGGATCAGCACTTCTCTACTACATTTCCCAGAATCCTCTTTGACTACTTGCTGTCTCATTGGCCAAACAGTATTTTATTTAACAGTCAATAAGATAAACATACACAGTACATTCCCCATCACTGGTCCATTCCAAAAGGTTTGAAATTTAACTTGCCATTTGTTATATGTAGTGGTGTGGACCAGCTACTTCATCCTTTTTTGGTTTAATGTGCTAATTCCCTGTTGCTTCATAACAGCTACTCCAGAACTTAGTAACTTAAAAATTATGCATTAGTTTTCTCATGGTTTATTTGCATGAAGAATGTGCGTGTAGGTTAGCTAGGTGCCTCTGACTCAAAGTCTCAGGAAGTCGTGGTCAAGGGGTTAACAAGAAGTTTAGTTCTCCCAGTGCTGAAGTGGACCTGGAAGGTCTGCTTCTGGTGGGAATTCAATCCTGACCTTCCATTTGGGCCTCTCCGGGTGGCTCCTTGTGTTCTTAACACATGGTACTGGCTTCCCCAAGAATGAACAACTCAAAAAAGGGATGGAAGCTCTTTTGTCACCCTAGATCCATTGCTCTATCTTCAAGGAACAAGTCATTCATCTGGTCTGCATCCATCAAGAGGAAAATTACAGTCCACCTCTTGAAGCAAGATGTGTCAAGGTTTCTGGACAATTGGACATTGCCACACTCTCCTTCCTGTTCAACAGAGACAATTGTGGATATAATAAGGGTTTATTCCTGTGAGGCACCTAGAGTAATGAAGGTCATGAGCATATAACAAATACTCAGCCAGTGCATTTTTAAATGTTTTTTTAATTAGAAACAAGCTTCTTTTACATGTCAATCTCAGTTCCCTCTCACTCCCCTACTCCCTGTCCTCTCCCTCCCCCATCTCAAACCTTTTCTGCTCCCCAGGGAGGGCAAGGCCTTTCATGGGGTATATTCAAAGTCTGTCATATCATTTGGAGCAGGGCCTAAACCCTCTCCTGTGTGTCTAGGCTGAGAGAGTATCTCTGCATGTGGAGAGGGCTCCCAAAGTCCATTCGTGTACTAGGGATAAATACTGATCCACTACCAGAGGCCCAATAGATTGCCCAGACTTCCAAACTGACATCCTTGATCAGGGGGTCTGGAACAGTCCTATGCTGGTTTCCCAGCTATCATTCTGGGGTCCATGAGCAACCCCTTGTTCAAGTCATCTGTCCCTGTGGGTTTCTCAAGTCTGGTTCTGACCCCATTGGTCATCACTCCTCCATCTCTGCAACTGGGTTCCAGAGTTCAGCTCAGTGTTTAGGTGTGGGTGTCAGATGAAGGCTCTAGGTATTCATGAATCTCATTATAGGAGATGGACATTTAAGGTAGCCTCTCAACCACTGCTTAGATTGTTACTTGGGGTCAAATTCATAGATCTCTGGACATTTCCCTAGTGCCACAATTCTCTTTAAACCTATAATGGCTCCCACTTTTGTGGTATCTCTTTTCTTGCCCTCCTCAATTCTTCCCCTGACTAGATCTTCCTGCTTTCTCATGTCCTCCTCTCCCTTCCTGTTCTCCCCCTCTCTTTCTTCTAGCTCCCTCTCCCCTTCCCTCATGCTCCAAATTAGCTCAGGAGATCTTGTCCATTTCCCCTTCTCTGAGGGACCATGCATGTCTCTCTTAGCAGCCAGTGCATCTTAATCATCTTAGTCTATGACAATTACCCGGGTCTCACTGACAGAACCTGCATAGATGAGCTCAATCCCAGGCTAGCAGAATCACCATCGCTGGTGAGGACATGGGCACCTGAATGTTTCATCCAGTCTCTTTTGCCCAAATTTTTGTCTCAGTCTTCTTCCATCTTCACTCTTTCACCTTGATTTCTTGGTTATGGGAAGACAGACAATTTAACATGAATCTGTCCTCGTTTTCATTCTCAAGTCTAACTTCCTTATATAAAATTAAAAAAAATATTTTATACTGTAGACAATTACAGAATTAGGGCTTACCTGACTAATGCTGGGAAAGAGACAATGAAAGGAAGAGCAATAGATTTCAATTGGAGTTACTAACTACTTAAAAAAATTCATGTTAATGAAATTCTAGATGGTCTTCGATTGTTGCCTGAGTTGGTAAATTACAGAAGATGGAATAAGCTTGTTTGTGAATATTTTGTGACTAATTTTTGCATCAGATACCAGTTATAAAAAATTTTAACTTTCTGTATTACATATTTTTTTTCAAGACAGGGTTTCCTATTATGCGATTTTAATTACTCTAAATCTGCTTATGTGTTAAATGTTAACTCTGTTATTGATAAGTTACTTTCAAGTTACTAAATTGAGGGAGTTATCAGTTTGGTTACTTTATTGATCCCATAGAAAATTAGGACATTGTCCTACCTGTGAGTTTACAGTTCTGTTAGGAAAGTATAACACAAATTTAAAGGGTCATGATACACAACACAACACAAAGTGGGAATAAAAGACAGGAGTCATTTCTAAGTAAGGTGACTGGAAGCTATTTAAGGGAGAAGAAGGCAGACACTTAAGTTGGGCCCACAGTAGTGGGCCCTCTGGACAGAGAAGGTTGCTTAGAGACACTTAGAGCTTGCAGACCTGAGCAATGATCACACTGTGTGTGTGTGTGTGTGTGTGTGTGTGTGTGTGTGTGTGTGTGTGTGTTTGTGTGCACATGTGCACATATGTATGCATGTATACTTGTGTATGAGTATGTAGATATATGTATGATGTGTCTGTATGTGTGCATCTGTGTATGTTGAGAGGTGAATATAATTGAGGTTGTTAATATTTAAGTAATGTTATTACTTAAATTGTCAAATACCTGTGCCATCTTCAGTGTATATATTTTCCTTTTTTAAAGAAAGATTTAGCTGGTATCCTTGAGAGTCTGGTATTGGGAGGATTACCTGAATCCATGAATTTTGGCATCAGTTTGGGCAATATGGCAAGATTCTTTTTTATGGTGTATTATTTTTTAATTAAATTTTTAACTGAAAATTCATACAATATATTCTGATGATGGTTTTTCTGTCTCAGATTCTTCCCACCTCTCCTCCCATCCAACTCCACACCTTCTTTCTCTCTCCATGCACAAGAAGCACACACACACATAACCCATAAAACAACAACAACAAAAAAAAATCAGAAACTAACATACCTGCAGTAGACCAGTAAGATTAAAAATGCCCACACAAATCCATTTGAGACAAAAATTGTTCAAAAACACCATTGAGTTTCTTTTGTGTTGTCCTACTACTGGGCCTAGGGCCTGCCCTGAAGTGTGGTTTGTATACCCAGTGAGACTCCATCGAAGAAAATTAATTTTTCTTTTGCAAGAGCTTGATTAGAAATCACATCTTGGTTAGGGATGAGAACTTATGTCTCAGCTCTGGGACCCTGTCTGGGTCAATCCTGTTCAGGCCCTGGGCATGCTGCCACAGTCTCTGTGATTCTACCTCAGAAAACAAAACAAATAAATTGCTTGGTTTCCTTAAAAAGAACATAGTAAAGTGGTTTATAAGAACATCAACAAGCTTCTACTCCACCATTGGCAATTCTCTGTCTTTCACAGAGGAGACTGGGTTAGCTGTGGCTTTTGGTATTTGTGTTCATTTGATGACACAGTACTATATATCTTGAATGGTCACTTGCAGACATTACCTCATCACTTATCTTTAGCAGTTTGCATGTGCCACTCACTACAGTCTATTCCAGTGTACTTATAACATGGTTATAATCTATGTCATTCTTATGTGAATACATGCGTGAACTGTATTTCCTAATATGGATATTTGTCTTGTTTTCTAATTTTTGTACACTTACTGCTCTACCATTATTTATCTGTTTTCAAAATTACCAAATACTCTCTCAGTTCTTTGTTTCTGAAGGGAATCTTTATAAGCTGATTTTCCTTCGATTCCCATCTGGAATGTTCTGTGGGACATTTCACATTCCCTCACCTCTTAGCTTTTTTGGACATGCTATTTCCTGAAATACATTTTATTTATGTGTTTAAGCCTTTCATTAAACAGTGAATCTTCTCAGCTTGGGAAATTTTGTCTTTTGGTCTTTAAATTTTTCTTTTTGAAAAATTTATCATATGTTGTAGTTGTTTTCAATGTCATAATGTTTTAAATTCTGTTTTTGTGAAATTTCCTCCACCGTGTTTTCCAGGATTGGTTTTTTTTTTTTTAATTTTAAGTCTTTCTTATTTAATTTTAAGTTTTGAATTTTTAAAAAGAATTTAATATATGAATACTGTATACACATCATTGCTACCCCTGGCTTTCCCATCCTCCTCTGTATCCCCCACTCCTTCTCTCTCTCTCTCTCTCTCTCTCTCTCTCTCTCTCTCTCTCTCTCTCTCTCTCTCTCTCTCTCTCTCTCTCTCACACACACACACGCACGCACGCACGCACGCACGCACGCACGCACGCACGCGCACACACACACACACACACACACACAATGTGTGGATTAGAAAACAGTCTGTGTCTGTGTGTGTGTGTGTGTGTGTGTGTGTGTGTGTGTGTGTGTGTGTGTGTGTGTGTGTGTGTGTGTGTGTGTGTGTGTGTGAAACTTCTGGCACCTATTGGTATGGCAACTGGTTTTGTAATTATGCAGATCATATTTAGGCAACCATATTGTTGAGACTTTATGACTGTGGCTTCCTTGTCATATGTAGAAAGTACTAACTTGCTACAGATCTCCTGGTCCTCTGGCTCTTAAACCTTTGTACCACTTCTTCCATGATGGTCCTTGAGCTTTAGGTTCAGGGTTTGTGTAAATGGAAGTTTCCTGTCCTGATCACCTGGTCCTAAGTATCCAACTCAGAGGCTGAGTATGAATTATAAATACTTGGCCAATTCTTATTACTAGCTAACTCTTACATTTAAATTAACCCATACTTCCATTTATGCTTTGCCCCATGGCTCATGACCTGTCATCTCATTTTCTTCATGTCCTGCTTGCTCACCAGCTAGCTGGAGTCTCCCTGACTCCACCCCTTCATCCCAGCATTCTCTCTGTGTCTGGCTACTAGCCTGTCAGCTTTTTATTAACCAATGAGAATAATATGGATTCATGGTGTAGAGGATTATTCCAATAGCAGCGTTGCATTGCCGATGTGTCAGTTGGGGTAGAGCATCCCATAGTTAGTTGTTCTCTGTATTTTGGTAAGTTGTGGATCTCTGTAATGGTCACCATCTGCTGAAAAAAGAAGCTTCTTTGATGAGGAGTAAAAAACTGCACTTCTCTGTGGGTATGAGGATAAGTATTTAGAATGCAGTTAGTAATTATGCTGGTTTATAAAAAGTGGATGTAATATGAACATATTACATCCTTTGAGATCATGACCTCACAAGCCACAGGTAGTTGCCTCAGTTTACAGTAGTAGGCATGAATTCTCTCTCATGGAGCAGGCCTTAGAGCTATTTCTTATTTATGTTAGTTGATTACTTTTCTCCCTTGGAAGCTTGTATAGCAACTTTAGGACCTATGTGAGCTATTTCTAAGGAAGGAGACTTCAAAGGAAGTTCTAGCTGTATTCCCCCTCATCTTGTGCCATAAGTGCATAGTATCTTCAACAATGGGGTATAACTTTCAAGATCTTGAAAGAAACCAAGGGCAACTGCAATATATATTGTTTTGGAAATGTCTTAGATTAAGCCAGTCAGTAACACAAACGTCTCCTGGGCCTGGCACTGAAGTTCTTGTTAGTTTATTTCTTTTCCAAGTAACATGATCACCCTAAGTGGTGCATAGATATGTTTTTGTGCCAATACCAGGCTTTGTTTTTAAAATTGTAGCTATAGCTCTGTAATATATCCTGAAACCTGGTATGGCAATCCATCCAGCCTTGTTCTTTTTGCTCAGGATTGCTTTGGCTGTCCAGGGTGTTTTGTGTTTCCATGTGAGTATTAGAATTTTGTTATTATTGTTTATAAGAAGATGATTATGGAGATTTTACTGAAATTCCATTGAGTCTGTAAATTCCTTTTGGTAGAAAAGCCATTTTCACAATATTAAGCATACTGATCTATGGTTATGAATGGTCTTCCTGTCTTCTAGAAATTTTCTTCTGGTATTTAAAGTTTTCATAGTATACATCATTCATATCTTTTATTCAGTTTGTTCCCAGATATTTTTTGGAGGCAACTGTGAATAGTGATATTTCCATGATCTTTTCCCCAGATTTTTTGTTATTAATGTATAGAAAGGCTACTCATTTTTGTAAGTTTGTATCTTGGCACTGAAAGTGGTGATCATTTTTAGATATTTTCTGGCAGAATTTTTGGTATTGCTCATGTATATCATATCATCTAATAACTTGTTTTCATACTTGTATCCTAATTTCCTTCACTTGTCTTATTGCTCTAGCTAGTGCTTCCAGCACTATATTGAAAACGAGTGTGGTTATTGGACAGCCCCTTCTTGTTTCTGATTTTAATGGGATTGCTTTGAGTTTTTCCTCCATTTAGAATGATGTTCACTGTATGTTTGTTTTAACCTTCCAGTCTTACTCTCTCTTGGACTTTCAGGAACATATGTGGATTTTGTCACAGATATCAAAACAGTTCTCTCTCTGCTGCAGCATAGGCCACCATAGACTGACCTTGACAGCAACACAGACCACAGACATCTGTATGGCCTTCGGTGACAGTACAGGTCATGCCAATCAATGTGACCTCCCTCAGGAGCTCAGACCTCAGACATCAACATGGTTCTGCCTCTCTCTACTGCCACTGCAGACCAGTTTGTTCCTCCATCTTTCCCACATACCCACTGCAGATTTGTTAGTCACAGTGGCAGTGGAAACTGCAGAGTGTCACTGGGTATATATGTATTTGTGTAAACAGCTCTATGTGCAGATACTCATTGCTACAAGTCATCGGTCTGGTGAAAGGCCTTTGGTCTTCTGGGAAATATCATAAATACCCAACTATCACTGAAACTCAGTCTTGGATATCCCTTGGTTTGCCTAGAGGCAAAGTGATCTTGTAGCTAGGCATGGGGGTGGGGTGGGTAGGATCTGAGCTCCAAACCACCACATATGGGCAGTATTATTTCTAAGAACCAAAGACCATCTTACAAAAACCCAATACCAAACTGAGAAATCTTCATTAATCTTGTTGATTATCATTGTCCAAGAAACTCTCAAAACATATGCTATTGCTATTGCCTTTTGTTGCCAGCTCCCTGAAAGGGGAGGTCCTTCTGTGTATATGTTTCTCTTTTTGGTTGATGAATGAAACACTGATTGTCCAGTAGCCAGGCAGGAAGTATAAGCAGAGCTACCAGACAAGGAGAATTCTGGGGACAGGAGGCAGAGAGGAGCTGCCTGGAGACACCAGTTAGCTACTGGGAAGATAGGACAAGCAGGACATTCTCTCGTAAGATGAGGCCATGTAAAAATACATAGATTAATGTATTAATGTATTAATGTAAAGGCTAATAAGAGAGAGCTTTCCAATAAGAAGCCTGAGCCATCAGCCAAACAGTTTATAATTAATAAACTTCTATGTATTTATCTGTAGCTGAAGGGTGGCAGGACGATGCTGAACAGAAACTCTGTCTACAGCTCACCCCCCCCTCTCTGGGCACTGGATTTCATATAGTACCAGAAGGCACAGAGCAAACTTTCAAAGGAGGGAAGCAGCCAAGAGTCTAGCCAGCTACATTTCCTAAGAACCATGACAACAAGTGTACACAATAACTGTAAAGGCCAGTTGTGTCTCCTTTAAACTCCTAAATTCTGTGTTGTGGTTTTCATCTCTGTAATTCTCATTGGAGAACCTTTCTATAGCATCAATAGGTTTGGAGGGATCCATACAGCCTTGGCCTTTTATGTTGTGTTTTTGCAATGTGACCTGGGCATCTGACTTCTTTCACTGGTTTTGTGTCTGATGTGAGAATCTGGCCTTCCTCAGACTTGGTAAATATGGAACTGTGTGAACAGTGCTAGACCTGGGAATGTGGAGCCTGTTTGGGCAGGCTTGATTCATTGTGAACTCTCCAAGCAAGACCTATGTAGGAATTGAATGCCCAAAGGTAGGCCTGTGTGTGGAGATGGTGTGGTCAGGAAGGGTTCTAGGGAAAACTTACCAGGAAATGTCTGGACAGGAGTGAGGCTTCTGTCTTGAGAGTAGCTGGTAAGGTTCTGGAGAACTCATGTAACAAATCTGGTGTAAGAGCTGCTTATATTTAATTTTTTGTAGTGCTGAAGCTTGAACCCCAACTGTGGCATTCAGCAAACACTCTTACACTGAGATTCCCTAGACCTGCAATTTTTATTTTTAATATCCCAATGATCATACATTCCAAATAGATCAGAAACTGTGAATCTCAGCTCACTGGGATTTGATAATCATACAGCAATGTTTCTTTCTTTAAAAGCTACCATAGGAAACAGGAGCATTTAAATCATTATAATGTATAGTTTTAAATAAATAAAATTCAATGATCTCACCTGTGCCTGAGACTGGAATTTTTTTTCTTATTTATATGAGAAGCCTAGTTGGAGGTGGTCACATGGAAGCAGCTCTTGCCCACCCTATCTGGTAACACCTGAATTGTTTGCAGTTAACTCTGTGGGCCTGCCATGTGGGTTTAATCCCTGTGCATGCACTGCTGAATATTGGATATTAGGTCTGTCTCTTGGGCATCTGAGTCCTGCAGAAAGCAGAGGATAAGTTTCTTTTTCTACACAGGCATCTCATTGAGAATCACTTCTCCTTTTGAAGTTTGTCAACTCTCCAAAAAATGGTTTCTATGAAAAATTTTAGTAATTGTCAAGTTTACTGTTTTATTGCTTTTGTGTGCATTTCATTTTCTGTAAGCAATGCTAATTAAATATAGAAGCTAATTATTTCTTTTCTAGCTAAAGATTAAACACAGAAAAGAATTAAAGGGCTGACATCTATATATCTGCCCCAAGGTACCAGTCAGTCAGAAATGCATCGCACACGGCAGCAGCATGACAGTTGGCTTGCTTCCATCCAGATCCATGTGACTGGAAAAACCCTATTGTTTTTATAACCCCTGGGCCTCTAAACTTCTAGATCCTGATAACCAGATGATGTGTTCTTTGCTGAGTACACATGTACATCTTTAATCTCATTGTAATGACATTTGATCCTTTGACACAGTTCAGAGAAGGGGATGAGGTTATCTAAGCTGGGGAAGAGAAAGAGCATAGTTACTCTGTAAACGTGTATGAGTACGTGATACATGCACAGTGCTGTCTCTGTGTGTCTTCCACCTGCTGACTCTGACTTCAGTGGTGGTGCTCTATTTATCTGTAGGCTCTTATTTCCTTTTATAAAGTATCCTGTTTCCATTGCATGGTATTTGGAAGGAAAGTAGATGTCCCCATCGATAACCGAAGCAAGTCTGTCATTTTAAGTGAAAGTTCTCCTGACTTTTTTCCCCCATGCTCAAGTTTAAGCCTGGTGAACTTCGGGGTACTGCTAAGGCATAAACTATCCAACATGAAATGGATGCTCTTAAAGTGTATAATTCATGGGCTGTTAGTATACTTATAATATACTGTTAGTATACTTACCATTATCAAATGCTTGAATATTTTTATGATCCTTGATTGCTTGCTTGCTTGCTTGCTCAAAATCTATAGTTCTCCACTAATTCTTTTAAGCTGGTTTATGGACACCTTTTTTATTGGAAATAGTATATTACAGAATCTATGAACAATGTAGGTCTCTAAAGATAGAAAGGGAGAGTGTATGGTGTAAGGCTAAATAATTCTGGGACTTAACGGTTCAATTCATAGGGCACCAAATTCACTTCAGACTCCTTTGCAGCGGAGAGTTTGAGCCTAGAAAATGACTGACAGCAGTTTCTTTTTATTTAGCTGAAATTTCATATTAGTTATGCCTTGCCAATTTAATATAATACTAGCATTATGGATAAAGCCAAATTGTGTTAGGCTATGGCCAATATTATTCAAGATTAGCATATGATCTTAAAGAAGGCTCTGCTTTCTACACATGTGGTTATTTTGTAACCCTCCTGTTCACTTATTTTTGTCATATGCACAAGTCAGATTCTTCATCTGTTAAAAGTTTGTGTTTTGGGCCTTATTATTTGTTACCAATTTTGATATGTATGCCATTCAGAATTTTAAATTTTCGTGTATATATTTATCTTTGCTAACTATCCCCACTGGAAAGCTTGTAGCACTCAGTAAAATGAATACTCTGATCTGTCTATATATCATCACTGTGGGGTTGGATTCAAGTCAGGACTGATGGTGCCACTGCTTCCCCCCTGCCCCCTTTTACTGGAAACACGTTCTTTTGACATACAATACATCCTGATTACAATTTCCCTTTCCTCTACTCCTCCCTGTTCCTCCCTCAACCCACAGATCCACTCCCTATCTGTCTATCATTGGAAAAGAACAGGCTTCTAAGAGATAACAACCAGACAGAACAAAATAAAATATAATCAGATAAAACAAAACCATCACATCGAAGTTGAACAAGGCAAGCAGAAGCAAAATAGCCCATGTGAAGGTATAAAAATCAGGACCTACTCATTCGTACGCTTGTGGGGCCATAAAAATACTAAACTGTGCAAGCTATAATATATATGCAGAGAACCTGGTGTAGACCTGAACAGACAACACACAGCTCTAACTACAATGTCTCCATCAAATGCCTCCCCTCAGTGCTCAGGGAACCCTGTGGAAGAGGAGGTAGGAAAAATGTAAGAGCAGAAGAGATGGAAGACACAAAATCAAGGCCCTCAGAATCAACTAAGTAAGGCTCACATGAATTCATGGAGATGGAGGCAGCAAGGTATCACTTAGTTCTTTTCACACTTGGCTCTTTTTTAAAATTTATTTTTCATTTTACATACCAACCTCAGTTCCCCCTTCCTCCCCTTTTCCCACTCCCCACTCTTCCCACCATGAATACATACTGTGTTTGTCTTTCTGGGTCTAGATTACCTCACTTAGGATGTTTTTTCCTAGTTCCATCTATTTGCCTGTAAATTTCAAGGTGTCATTGGTCTTTATCACTAAGTATTACTTGATTGTGTAAATGTACCACATTTTCTTTATCTATTCTTGGGTTGAGGGGCATCTAGGTTGTTTCCATGTTCTGGCTATTACTAATAATGCTGCTATGAACATAGTTGATCAAAAATGTCTTTGTAGTATTATTGTGCATCTTTTGGGTATATGCCCAAGAGTGATATTGCTGGATCTTGAGGTATCTTGATTCACAATTTTCTGAGAAGCCACCATACTGATTTCCAAAGTGGCTGTACAAGTTTGCACTCCCACCAGAAACAGAGGAGTCTTCCCCTTAGTCCACATTCTCGCTAGCATAAGCTGTCATCAGTGTTTTTGATATTAGCCATTCTAATTGGTATAAAATGGTATTTCAGAGTTGTTTTGATTTGCATTTCCCTGATGGCTAAGGATGTTGAGCAATTCCTTAAGTGTCTTGACCATTTGCATTTCTTCTGTTTAGATCTGTACCCCATTTTAGCTTTACTGAATTGGCACAGGAGACCATTTCCTAAATATAACACCAGTACCACAGATCTGAGAACCTTGTGAAACCAAGAAGCTTCTGAAAGGCAAATGATACAACCAATAAGACAAAACTCCATCTTACAGAATGGGAAAGTATCTTTATCAACCCCGCATCTGACAGAGGACTGATCTCCAAAATATATGAAGAAATCCAGAAACTAGACACCAAAATACCAAATAATCCAATTTAAAAATGGGGTACAGTCATGGTTCTTGAGGACAAGACAGTCCCTTCTCCAGGCAAAAGCTACAGTATCAGAACTGTGTAATCTGGTTGTAAATGTGCTTTGGGACTGGGGATATAGGTGAATGGTAGCATTCCAAGGCCCTATAAGGGTCTGAGTTCATTACCCAACACTGAAAACAACACACTTGTTTTTAGTTTGAAAAATCTGCCCAAAACAAAATGATTTTTCAGTTTCATTAATAATTTTAAGGAATAAATTGTTATTGATTGATTTTTTATTAGTCATTTTATGTAATATTGTCCTTTGGGAACTTTGTCACAGTTGTGGGTTGCAAAATGTCCATAAGAACATCACTTCTCCTCCTGTATAGGAACACACTAACTCCTTTAACTTTGAGTTGCCTCCATAAACTAATCATGTAAACTGGTAAGCCCATTAATGGGACATGCAGAGGGAAAACTCTGTCCCATCCAAGGCAGCTGCCAAGGTAGCTGGCCTTTTGGTCCCTCTCCTCTTTTTCCGTGTGTATTTAGAAAGAAAAGTGACTCACATTTTATTCATCATATAGTTTGTACAACATTTTCTGCCCAAAGATTCTTTTTCTAAAATTAACTTATTTATTGATTCTTTGGGAATTCCACATCATGCACCCAATTTTACTCACCTCCCAGTTCTCCCATATCCTGCCTTCACCCCTGAAGTACCCCCCAAAAGAAATTTTAAAATAATCAAGCCAAAACAAAACATAGCAAGTGAACAAACAAACACAAGAATACAACAACAACAACCAACCCTCTTTGCTTCTCCATCTTCCCTGCTTCTCCAACATCTCTTCAGTAGTCCTGGTAGCAATGGGAGTAGTGTGTCACACAGCATACACTTTTGTTCAGTCAGCTTTGCTATCGAATGTTCATTGTAATGAGACTTCGGTCTGGCCTGAGGTCTCTGGTTTCTTTCACACCATCATCGCTGGATCCTCACCCACACTCCTCTAAGACATCCTGGGCAAGTCTGGGAGATCCTGCAGGTATCATTTCACAGGACCAGTCTTTTCATGAGCTCTGGCAGGTCCTAGAGGGGGCACATGTTGTGCTGTTGCACAAGCATTCTTATACGCTTTTATTAAAATAGTGTCTCTTCCCCACAAACCATTCAGAACCTACAAAGTCCTGTTTTATCATAAATGAATTAATTAGAACATTCCTCTTCCAGGACTACTGATTGTTTTTCTTATTTTATTGACTTCGAGAAACATTTTAAATGTGTTCACATGTGAGGCATTGTCAGGAGCTCTGTAACATTGATAGTAATAATAGTGACCTGCTAGATGCTCTAACTCAAAGTTTGTGCTATGAGGTCACACTCCTTGGAGTTCAGCTGCAGCTTAGCCTTTTAGTCACTGGTGAACATGGACAGACTAGCCTGTTTCAGTCTGGTTGTCTCTTACCAGGGCATAGCAGATTTTTTTTACTGTGTAACCGAGTACCACCAATTTTGTGCCTTAAGAATTAATTCATAAATAATTTGTGATCATAAACTTATAGAATGATATAATTGTTTTTTTCAGTTCTAACTGTCATGGTTCTGTCATTTTTGGTAGTATGTAAGAGCATAAAAGTGTACTGATAATGAAAGGGTAAAATCCACTGAGCAGCTCAACAGCTTCAGAATGACTTGCCTCCAGCCCAATCTTATGAAGGCATTTTCTCATTTGAAGTTCCTTCCTCACAGCAACGTTAGTGTGTGTCAAGTGGACATAAAGCTAGCCAGGACAGTGTGTGTCAAGTGGACATAAAACTAGTCAGCACAAAGAGAAATTTTTCCTTGTCTATACTAAGGTGAAACAGCAATAGTTAAAGCAACGGAATGCTCAGTCAGTATACTAAGAGCCCTGTGGTAGTTGCATGTTTGCGATTAGCTTGAAGGTAGGTCAATGTTACCCAACATCAAATGAAAGCTCTAAAGAAAACTTTAATAAATTAAAGAAATATTTTCACTAATGAAGAAAGATGTTTTTGTTGTAGGAAGAAATTAATGATAAAATGATTTCCTTCAAAGTTGGTCTAAAATATCCAAAACCTCACTAAAATTTCAAAGTCTCTCTAAAATTTCAAAACCTCTTATACAATTGAAAGTAAGTGAAATATTTTCTTATTTTAAAACAAAAAATCCAGGTCACCATCACTATCAACTAAAGCAAAAACAACGTCCAACCATGTAAAGAGTTCAGTACTTGATATCTGGGACTCACCATCCTCTGGCCTTGTCTGCTAGACTCAGGTCAGACTGCAGCATAGCTGCTTCTATCCCTGGAAGTTATCCCACGGTATAAGCATCTCAAAATGCCGGAGTCTCCACTACAAGTTGACTTCATGGTCAACAATAGCCTCTTCTGGGATCTCTCCAGGGACTCTGACCCTGTCACATCATGACAAACTTCAGCCTCTTTTCATGCCCCTTTAATCCTTGGACTTTTATATGAACTGAGGCTCCACTTTCACCAAAGGCCTGTCCTTGTCTCTTGTGATCCTAAGCCTCAACTTCTCCCCATGATACCTTCATGCCTTCAAAACCAGTACCACTAGGGAAATTATCAAGTTCATCTGCCAGCGCAAAGTACAGCTTTGACCTGTTCTGGGCCACAGCTTTTGTGTGATGACCCTGAGGAAATATTTCTACATGTTGCCTCAATGATGCTGTCTCTTCTTAATCATTCCTAATCTCTCAGTTCCACCTAACCAGCATCATTTCCACTTAGTGGAACTGTATGGGAAGGTTTAGTAAGTGTGGCCTTGTTGGAATAAGTGTGTCACTTGGGGTGGATTTGGGGAAGTTTCAAACACCCATGCCAGGGCCAGTCTCTCTCTCTCTCTCTCTCTCTCTCTCTCTCTCTCTCTCTCTCTCTCTCTCTCTCTTCCTCCCTCCTGCTGTCTGTGTGGATCGTGATGTAAAGATATCAGCTACTCTCTAGCACAATGCCTGTCTGCTTCCTGCCATGATGCCATAGACTAACCCTTTGAAACTTTAAGCAAGCACCCAATTAAATGTGTATTTTTTTAAGAGTTGACTTGGTCATGGCATCTCTTCACAGCAATGGAAGAGCAACTAAGAAAATGAGGGCTACTAATGATATGATAAAACATCATGACCTAAATCAACATGTGGAGGAAAGAGTTCATTTACTCTTACAGCTTATAGCCCATCATCCAGGAAATCAGGGCAGGCGCCTGGAAGTGAGAACTTATGCAGAGGTTATGTGGGAGTGCTGGTTACTGGCTTGCTCCCCATGGCTTGCTCAACCTTCTTTCATATACAGCCCCCAGGATCACCTACCACAATGTACTGGTCCTTCCCACATCAATCACTAATTGAGAAAATGTCCCACAGAACAATCTGGTGGGGTCATTTATTAACTGAGGTTTTCTCTTCCCAGATGATTCTAGCCTGTGTGAAGTTGAAGCAAAAGCTAACCTTTACAATAATTATTATTACATCTGCAAAGTTTGCTTAACACTTTTGGACTTGTGAATTATAACATGCTATTCTAATTTTATTCTAACAATATTATATATGAGTTTATCGCATCCAGATATGTTAATATGTCTACAAAGATACATTTTGTTGTGACTTCTAAATTCCTTTACATTTTCATCACTATCTTGATCCTCACCAGAAAAGCCTTGCTATTTGTGTGTGTTTTTTTTTTTTGAGTCTCTGTCTTGCCTTATTTCCTAGTTGACCTTGACTTCCTGCAGCCCAAACTATTTTATCTTATCCATTTGAGTATTTGAGACTATAGACATGTACCTCTTGCTGCAAATGGACCTTTTGTTATCATTTAATTAGAATTCGTAATCCAATTATTACATACCTCCTTCACCCAACTGTTTCTATAATTGAACTAGGTTTTTCCACTTTTCTTCAAAGTATATTTGAAGAATAGGTGTTATTTTGTTCCTATGCTAATTTATCAGAAAAGTGTGCATTGTTCATTAGAACAGTTTCTTGATCAAATCTAGGACCTGAAAATAGGTAAAATATTCAATATTTGTCTGAGACTGACATAATTGCTTTAACACAATTATCTCTAGTTGCATCCATTTTTCTGAAAATTACATAACTTTTTGACTGAAAAATCCAATGTGTATCTAAATAATATTTTATCCATTCTTTTGTTGCTGGAGACCTAGGCTGAGTCCATAACTTAACTGTTGGAAGTAATACTGCCCATGAACATAGATGGGCAAATATCTCTGATAAACTGATTTCTAATGCTCTGCTGAGCTCTGTTACAAGTAGACCTGTTGGACTGCTTTCTATTTCCACTGAGAAATTCATCAACATTTTAAAATATTTTATTTTAATGCATTTCTTCTTTGAGAATTTCATATATGTAGATAATCTATTTTGATTGTACTGTCTCTCCACTCCTCCCTCTTATTGATCTTGGTTGCACTCCCATTCCCTTTCCCAACTTCATGTTCCCTTTCTAATACCCCACTGAGTACAGTGTGTGCTCCCTTGGCATATATTCATCTGTGTGAGGCCATCCTTGGAGTGTGGTCAACCTACAACCAACCACTCCCTTAAAGAAAACTGATGCTTCCTCTTCTAGCAACCATCATCTGTCAATAGACAACTCATCTAGGGCTGGGGGCTATGATCTCCTTACTCCATGATAGAATGTTGACAACCACAGCTGTTATGAGTTCATGTGTGCAGATATCCTGTCATATCCAAGAGATGCTATTTCATGCAGAGACTCTCACTCTTAAAATCTTCCTGTCCCATCTACCTTTATGATGCCTGAGCTTTAATGGGAGGGATGTGATCTAAATGTCTCATTTGTGGCTAAGCACTCCCCTGGGATTTATTATCTGCACCTTGTCCAGTGGTGAGTTTCTTCACTGACCACTGTCTGCTGCACAAGGAAACTTCTCTGGTGAAGTCTGTGATTGACACTAATCTATTAACAGAGCTACAAATGTGGATGGGGTCTGATATTGTGTCCAGTTGGGGAAATGATAGTTGTAGCTCCACCCCTGAGGCCTTCAAACTCCCCAGACATGGCATATTTACAGTATCAGGCTTGTGCTTTCTCCCATGGAGAGGACCTTAAATACAATCAGAAATGGATAGTTACCTCTGTAACATTAGTTTCACTATGACACGCAAATCATTATCATAGTTCACAGGATTCACTGCTGAGTAAAATCTGTTTATGTGGCTTTTTGTTGATGATTTTTTGTTTTTGTTCCCACTGGCTACATAGCACCTTTCAGTACTATGAAAGCTAGCCAGCATGAAGGAAGCTTCCTGATCAGTACCAATTTGGCTTCCTCAAGTCCTATTACCTTCAGCAATAGGTCAAGTTCTACTGGGAAGAAATGTCCTGATCAACAGCTCATGTGGAGGTATCTCATACCTGTCACTGGGGTTTTTATTTGACAATCTACGACCTCTGTGTAGAATCCTCCAGCTCAAGAGGGTTCATTTGTTTGTGTGTTTACAACACACATGCACGTGTGCGCGCACGCGCGCGCGCACACACACACACACACACACATACACACACACACACACACACACACAAACACGACTCTTAAGAACTCCTGTGGAGATCACAGGATAAATTGTGAGAGCTTGTTCCTTCCACCATCTGGGAGCCTGGAACCAAAGATTGTCAGGCTGTGTAGCAGGTGCCCTTACCTGCTGAGCCATCTGGCCAGACAACTATTTTATATGTATGTGTAAAGCTTATAAAATAGTAGGTTTCCATATGGCCTTTTCAATAATTGGTGTTACTTATTCTCCTCCCCACACCACCTCTGCCCTACCCTTTTCCCTGTCATAGTACCTGTGTTCTACTCCCCTTCCCTTAAGACCTTTCTTCCCATTTCCCTATAGTCCCTTTTTTCCTGCAGGGCCTCCAAGTTAGACATAAAAATCAAAGATTCTATGCTAGGATCCACAAGTAAGGGCATGTGGCATTTGCTATATGTTAGACCTGTTTCTAGTTTCTTGAGAAATCTCCACTCTGATTTCTTTAGTGGCTGCACCATTTGCACTTTGACCAACAGTAAATGAGGGATCTTCTTTCCAGCATCCTTGCCAACATTTGTTGCCATTTTTTCTTATTATTCTCAGTCCTTCTAAGTAGAGTGAGATGCAGTCTCAAAGTAGTTTAATTTGCATTTCCCTGATTGCTACAAATATTGACCACTTCTTTAAATACTTCTTAGATTTTTTAAAATTTCTTCTTTTGATTACTCTGTTCAGATCTATAGCCTATCTTTAAATTGGGTTATTTATTCCTTGATGTTTAGTTTTTGAGTTCTTTGTATATTCTAGACACTAATCCACTGTCAAGTATATAGCTGTCAGAAATATTTTTAACATTGCGTAACTTGCTTCTTCAGTAAACTAACACTTTCTTTACAGTAAGGAGCTTTTTCAGCTTGCTGAGGTCACACTTGTAGCCTACTGTACATCCAGGATCCCCATTTCAGCAAGGCCTTTGCCTGAGCCTATATCCTCAGTGTACTCTCTGCTCTTTCTTCTTGATGTTTCAGAGTTTCAGACCCAGCACTGAAATCTTTGCTTCATTTGGAATCGATTTGTATGCAGGTTGATAGAGAGAATCAAGGGTCATCCCTCTACATATATAGAGTAGTTTTTCCAGCACCAGCTGTTAAAGGTATTGCATTTTTCTCTAGCATGAGTTTTGTATCTTTGACAAAACAACAACAACAACAAAAAAAAAAAAACAGATAGCTGTATTTGCATGAGTGTGTATGTGAATCCTCTGTTCTGGTCCATCAATCAATATGGCTGTTACTGTGCCAGCACTCTGTGGCTTTTACTACTGTAACTCTGCAGTGAAACTTGAAATCAGAATGGCAATACATCCAGCAGTGTTTTTATTGCTGGAATTGTTTTGGCTATCCCAGTTCTTTTGTGCTTCCTTATGAGTATTTTTAAAAGATTTATTTACTTATTATGTATGCTGTGTTATGCCTGCATGTATACCTGCATGCCAGAAGAGGATACTAGATCTCATTATAGATGGTTGTGAGCCACTATTTGGTTGCTAGGAATTGAACTCATGACCTCTCAAAGAGGAGCTAAAGACCCATCTCTCCAGCCCATCATATGACTTCTTAAATTCTGTTTTATAGATGTTTTAATTGAAATAAATTTACAATATTCCCCCCTCTATTTCCTCCCTCCAGCCCCTCCCAAACACCCTCCCTCAAACCCTCCCATGTGTTCCCACCTCAAGTTAATAGTCTCTTTTTATTTTACAATATTGGTTTCATACATCAATTTTTAAGATTTTTAAAAATTTTCTGTGAAGAATTGCATTGTGATTTTGAGGGGCATTGCATTGAACCTGTACATTGCTTTTGGTAGGATGTCTATTTTTGCAGTATTAAGCCTGACAATCCATGAGCATGGGAGGTCTTTTCACCTCCTGATGTCTTCATTTTTTCCTCGTGTTTCAAGTTTTTAGTTCAGAGGTCCTTCCTTCACTTTCTTAGGTCTATTCCAAGGTATTTTGGGAGTCATTGTGAATGATATTTTTTCCATGATTTCCCTCTCATTTTGTGTTTCTTTGAGTAAGACTAGTTATTTGGACAGGTTAATTTTGTATCCTACTACTTTGCTTAATTAGTCTATCTGCTCTAAGAATTTCCTGGTGGAATCTTTGTGGTCTCTCATGTATAAATCATCTGCAAATTCATTTCACATTTGGTATCCTTTTTATTTCCACTCCTGAAGTCTTACTACTCTAACTAGGACTTCCAGAACTACTTTGAGTAGGAATGTCATGAGTAAATACTATCTTTTCTTTTTATTTGTGCCCACCCCTCCATGACACCCTTGTCTTATTCCTGATCTTGGTGGAATGCTTCAAGTTTGTCTCCATTTAACATGGTAATGACTATTGCTTTGTCTTGGATACCTTTATTATACTGAGATATTTTCCCTCCATCCCTAATCTATCCAGGGCTTTTATCATGAAAGGATGCTGGATTTTGTCAAAGTTCTTTTCTCTGTTGAAAGGATCCTATGATTTTAGTCCTTGAGTCCATTTATGTGGTGAAATATAATTATGTATTTACATATATTTTGTTTTTTTCAAGACAGGGTTTCTCTGTGGCTTTGGAAGCTGTCCTGAAACTCACTCTTGTAGACCAGGCTGGTCTCAAACTCACAAAGATCCGCCTGCCTCTGCCTCCCAAGTACTGGGATTAAAGACGCGCCACCAATGCCCGGCTGTATTTACATACATTAGACCATTCCTGTATCCTTGGAGTGATTATGATGTATGATATCTTGGATATGTTTTTATTATGGTTTGCAAGTATTTTATTGGTAACGGAAGATTGGCCCATAACCCCACCACCACCCACTTTATCTGGTTTTGGTAATGGGTTAATATAGGTTTCATAGAAAATATTTGGCAATGTTCCTCCTTTTTTAGTTTTATGTAAAGAATTTGAGGAATGCTCATCCTTTTTCTGAATATTTAGTGGAATTCTTTACTGAATCTATCTGATCCCGGGCTTTTTTTAGTTAGGAGGGCTTGTTGTTGTTGTTGATGCTTTTAATTTTTTGTTTTCTATTTTTTGTATGTTTGTTTGCTTTTTCCTAAGACATACTCTCACTATGTAGGCCTGGCTGGCTGGCCAGGAACTCTCTACAGAGACCACAAAGGCTAACAGAGTCACTTGCCTCAGCCTCCTGAGTACTGGGATGAAAGGTATGTTCCATCACATCTAACCTAGCTGAGAAATCTTTAATTACTGCTTCTGTCTCATTGGCTACTATGGATCTATTTAAATGATTTACTTGCTCTTCTTTTAACTTTTGGTAAGTCATATGCATGTAGAAATCCATTGATTTCTTCTAGATTTTCTAATTTAGTGGATTATAAAAAATTTAAACTATGTCCTTGTGGTAATTTGGATGAAATTGGCCCCCATAATTCCTTAATCTCATAGGGAGTGGCACCATTAGGAGCTGTGGCTTTGTTGGAGTGGTATGGCCTTGTTGAAGGGAGTGTGTCATGGTAGGGTGGCTTTGTTTCACATACTCAGGATACTGGCCAGTGTGTCAGTCGACTTCCTGTTGCTTGCAAGCTGTCACACTTCAGCTTCAGCACCTTGTCTGCCTGCATAGCACTATGCTCCCCTTCATGATCGCAATGGACTGAACCTCTGAATCGTAAGCCAGCCACCCACAATTAAACGCTTTCTTTATAAGAGTTACCATGGTCATGGTGTCCTCACAGCAATAGAAAACCCTAACTAATGTTATGTTAAAGCATGTGGGGGACCCAGGTGGATTCCATGGCAGGAGAGGGTGACCGAGGTGGAGGGACAAACATGCCAGGCAGACAGAGCTTCAGTGAGAAGATTTTTTTAAAGGGAAGGGGGCAGAAGAGAAAATAGATAAAGAAACACAGAGACAGAGAGAGGACAGAAGAGGAACAGCGGGAAAGAGAGAGTGGGACAGAGAGAGAGGGAAAGAGAGAGCAGAAAGAGAAGAGAAGTGGGTGGAGCCTTTCTTTTAAAGAGCCAGGGTACGTTCACCTTCCATCTGCAGGTGGGTGAGAGGCTGGGCCAGGTTTTCCTGGATTATAGCTAAGACAGTCCTTATGATTCCTGAGTTTCCTTTGTATCTACTGAAATGTTCTTCCTTTCTTCTCTAATGTTATTACTTTGTATCTTCTCTTTGTTTTCACCAACTTAGCTAAGGGTTTGTTAATTTTGTTTATATTTTCATTAACTCATTGATTCTTTTTATTTGTTTTCATTTCTGCCTAATAAATTTCTACTGAGAGACTGAATTTTCTTTGTCTACTGCTTTTGGTTTGTTCTTGTTTTTCCAGTGTCCTGAGTTTCATCATGAGGTTACTTGAGATCAGTCTGGTAAATTTAATTTTAATTTAGGCACTTTTAGATGTGCCTTTACCATATTTCATAAATTTGGATATGTTGTGTTTTCATTTTCATCTAATTCTATGAATGTTTTTATTTCCTTGATTTCATCCTTGCTACATTCATTCCATGATGTGTTTGTTATTCAATCCCTATGAGGTTTATACTTTCTGAAGATTCCATAGCTCTTTATTTCTAACCTTACTCCCTGGTGGTCAGATAGAATACAGGATGCTGTTACAATTTTCCTTTATTTCTTGAGCCTTGCTGCTACTTGGATTCTTAGTAATTGAGATTCTTACTGGGGCAGGAGAGACTTTCAATGTAGCTTTAATTTGCTAGCCACTAACATGATGAACTTTTATATGTTTAGTGGCCATTTGTACTATTGCTGTTGAGAAGTCTGCTCATTTCATTAGCCCATTATTGATTAGATTGTTTTAGTTCTTTGTTATTTAGCTTTCTGGGTTCTCTTTATAGTCTGTATAAGAATACTCTGCCAAATGTGCAGTTAGAAAAGACTTTTCTCCTACTCTGCAGTCTGTCTTTACTCAGTTGTTTCCTTTGCCATACAGAAGCTTTTGAATTTAATGGAGTCCTCTCTCTCTGCATGTTTCGGTCTCTCTGTCTCTGTCTCTGTCTCTCTCTGTCTCTCTGTCTCTGTTTCTGTCTGTCTGTCTGTCTGTCTCTCTCTCTCTCTCTCTCTCTCTCTCTCTCTCTCTCTGTGTGTGTGTGTGTGTGTGTGTGTGTGTGTGTGTGTGTGTGTGTGTGTGTGTGCAGGCATACATGTGCCAAGGCATGCAGGTAAAGATGAGAAGGCAACCTTGGGCTTCAGGCCTCATGTCCCTGCTCATTTGACACAGGCTCTCTTTTGTTGCTCACTGCTGTATAAGCCAAGCTAGCTGCTGCATAAGGCTGTGGGGATTCTTCTGTCTCTGCCCCATCTAGCTGTGCAAACACTGGGATTAGAGACACATGCTAGTGCATGAAGCTTTATGTAGTTGTGAATATTTGACCTTGGGTCCTTACTTTTGGGCTTCATCCACTGAGCCGTATCCCTACCCTAGCCCCATCCTTCTTTCAGTATGTTTTCCCTCCACTGCCTATGTATGCTTCCCCGATCTCACTTTGCCTAGTCCCTGAAAGTACTGAGCAATAACATGTTGTCACACATAGGAATCCTGTCTGTAGGATTCCTGCAGGCTGGCAGAAAAGGTGCTATTTATCACATATTTCTGGAAAGAGTACAAATTACAATTTTCAGGGTGTTAGCACATAGTTAGTATGAAATGAGGTGAGGATAAATGTTGTACTGATAAATTAAGGTCTTTGCTCTGAATATCTTTGAACAGGGATTCAGGAGGAATAAATATTTCAAAGTTGTTGGTGGAGTGCACACAATGGCCCAGTGGGTGAATACGCCACACAAGCCTAATAACATGTTTTCAATTCCCAGAACCCATAGAAAGTTGCGAAGAGAAAACTCCACTCAGTTGTCCTCTGAATGGAATTATTTAAAATATATATTTCTTCCTTTGGATGTCATTTGCAACATTTTTTGTTTGTATTCATTTGACTAGCCAAAGCTAATCTAAAGACTCTAATCTGTGCATTAATCTAACAGAATCAATGTTTTAATTTAATTAATGTTTTAAGTTGAATTAAATCTCTTTGATGCCTGTCAAAGGGATAGATAGTGAATCTTCCCCTATTTGCTATGAGAAAAAGTTACATTTTCTCTGTGAGAAAACAGAACACGAGGTTATGTATATTAGCATTCAACCACACGAAGCTGGCAAGCCAAGTGCCAAGGGAATAGGGATGCTTCTTTGGTCAGCCTGTCACTCTCGGCACATCACGAGACATTCTGGGCTTCGTGCAAGATTATTAAGACTTTTGTATGAGAATCACATACCAAATTCTGAACTTCAGTCACCCCTCGGCCACATAGAGGGGTGTGATCCATGCATCTCAGAGGACACTTAAGACCACAGATAGTACAGACTCCCATCAGGATCAGGCTTTTCCTTTTCATGTATGGTGGGGGAGGTCCTTCTGCATATATGTTCTTCTTATTGGTTGATGAATAAAATACTGTTGGCCAATAGGGCAGCAAGATAGGTGGGACCGGGATATGAGGAGGATTCTGGGAAATGTAGACAGTGAGGAGTCGTCATGTGATCCCAGGAAGTGATTTAGATGGGCAGAAACTGCCACTAGCTAAGCATAGAGGTCTGGAGGTCTGTATAGACAGGCAGGAAGTGACTAGCTTGGCAGAATCAGAATATAGGCAGGGACAAACAGGAAATCACTCTTTTCTCTTCCCTGTGGAGATGCTGAACAGTAGAGACGTAGGATGCCAGAGGAGTAAGAGGTCCCTGGACCTTTCTCCAGAAGAGAAGACCACATGGAAATACTTAGGTTAGTAAAAATGGGTAAATAGTTAAGACAGAGCTAGCCAATAAGAAACCTTAACCAACTGCCAAAAGCTTTATTATTAATATAAGTCTCGTGTGCTTCTTTGAGGCAGAGAAGGGCAGCCAGACCTGCCAGGCCAGAAACCTCACTTTACAATGTATACATGTGATGGTTTAATTTACCAAGTAAAAGGGACAGTATAAGATCACCATTAATAGTAAACCAAAATTGTGATGATATCATATAATCAATTATTTAAAATTTATCAGTTATTCATTTCTAGTGTTTTTGTACATTTATTATTTATTTGTGTGTGTGTGTGTGTGTGTGTGTGTGTGTGCATGTCTGTATGGGGTGTGTATATCCTGTGTGTGAAAGTGCCTACTGAGGCCAGAAGAGGGTGTTAGATCCTTAGGAGCTGGAGATACATGCAGTTTGATCCACGTGACAGAGGTGCTGAGAACCAGACTCAGTTCTTCTGTAAGAGCCTCCACTCTCTTAACCATTGAGGTACCTGTCCAGCCCTATACCTAGAATTTTTCATAGAACAATTTCAGACAACATTTGGTAGTGGGTAATTGGAATTGTAAAAAGTAAATATTTTTATATTTTTATTTTAATGCTGATCTGATTAATTTATAAATAAGCTAATGTATATGACATGCTAGATATTCTTGTGTAGAGTTATTCTTTCTGATTCTTAGTAGACAATGGTGAGGCAGAGTTTTGTTTTTGTTTTATTTTAGGTAATTTTTTCTTTTTCTTTTTCTTTTTCATTTTCCGAGACAGGGTTTCTCTGTATTGCTTTGGAGCCTATCCTGGAACTAGCTCTTGTAGACCAGGCTGGCTGCCAACTCACAGAGATCCACCTGCCTCTGCCTCCCGAGTGCTGGGATTAAAGGCAAGCGCCCCCAACGCCTGTCAAGGCAGAGTTTGTTAAAATAATTGTTATTATACAGGAACTACTTATTCAGTTTTTACAGAAGCAGAAATTAGGGTGGGCATAATGACAAAATCTATAAATTTTGTAGCTAATAGTTGGGGTAAGAGGCAAACGGTGAATAAAAAAAAATTACTCAAAGAGTTATTCAAGTGTTGAGTGAATTTAGGATAAACCTACCTAACTAGATGCTTGCTGTATATAGGCCTCTGTAAAGACACATCATCCGAACATAGTGGAAATGAGTGACTGGGTCAGAGTCTGAGGATGGTGATACAGTGAAGGTCACAGATGAACCTGCTTAGCTCAGAGCATCCTGACTAGAGTTTGTTCAAGCAGAGATGCTTTGCCCAGATTACAAAACCGTGGCTTAGATTGGTGAGTGCATGTGCCAAAGAGGCCATAGGAAGACGGTGTAAATGAAGAGAGGGGGTATAGAAATTAGCACTCCACTTTGCCAGCAGACGAGAGAACAGCAATGGGGTAAGTGAGGGTGTGGAGCTGGTGGAGACAGTAATCAGTCAGTCATGAGTACTTCACATACGTATTGTCTCGTTTCACCTTGCAGTAAGCACATCAGCACTCATCTGTAAAAGATGAGAGGAGTTATAATCCAGCCAGCTTAACTGGCTCAACCCACATGTACAATTGATGACAGAAGCATGATGGATTCAGGCTGTTTTGACTCTGTATCTCACACAGTTTTCCCACTGTTAAAGTGATGAATGTGTTTGAACAGGAGCCACATTGCTAGATCTGGCTTGACTCTTGACACCCAGCTGCTCAACAGACTATTGAGAGGGAAGCATTTGAGGGCAAAAAGGAGTCCACCCTGCAAGTAAATGAAAATCGATGGAAGATAGCCCCGGTTGGTTTTCTCTTCCTCTTTAGTTTACCCATTTGACAATATTTTTAAAAAATGCCAAGTTTTTGTCTGGTGGAATGAGAAAATTTTTATTTGGTCACTGTTGGGCCTTTGCTTGGCATTGCTTTTCAAAGGGAAGGGGGCCCATGTATGAATCTGCACTCTGCCAATGCTCCACTGAGGTTGTAGTGTGTACACTGCTCTCCTGAAGACTGATGAACCACATGTACAGTCTGACAATAAGGACAGCCCTCTGTGCCTGTGGTACTGCTGCCTTGGGGTCATATACCTACCAAATTTTTCCCTGGTAACAGCAAAGTTGGGTCATTTAGAAAAATAGTTGTTATGTAATTTTTATTTGGTAAGTTTGAAAAACAGATGTGGGTGTTGTCCAGGAACAAAATGGCATCCAAATTCAATAGTGAAATAGTGTCCTATAGATAAATATTTCTACAATAATTTATGATCCTGGGAGATATCCTTTTTTCAAGGCACTCCTTGACTTTGTGGAACTACAACTAATAAAGCAACAGATGATGCTATTCTGCTACTAGCAAAAGAATTGCTTTGAGAGAATGAAGATTTAGGTATTACTATGAAAAGTCCCAGCTGTCAGGAAGCTTGAGATATTAGAAACCCACAAAACAACTCAGAAACAGAACCGAATTTTAAATCTCCAGAGAAAAGCAAAAATCCCATAATCAGATGTTGCCCTCAAGCCTTCACTTTCATAGGAAATAGAAACATGTGATTCCAAAGGTGTTCGTAAAAGGCTGAAAAGATTGCCCACACGGAGAATGTGCAAGCTATCAGCAGCAAGAGTGAGACCTGGGGGTTCACATGCAATCAGCAGCAAGAGTGAGACTCTGGGGCTCAGTTCAGGAAAATATACAAGCTAGAGAGCTAAAATAACACCCAAGCTATCTAAATCAGAAATTTCCTTCAAGTTTTATGCAAGGAGACCTGATCGCTGAGTTTATTTTTCCTCTTGATAACCCAGATAGGTTTCTCTATCAAACTTCATTCAACCAATAAAATGATTCTTGTATCTTACAAACTTGAAGATATTTATGGAGTGGAAAATCCTGCTGTTACATTAAAACCTAACAACTTTGAGGAAGAATGCACAAAAATGATACTCCTTGATATCATTTTATACATTTAATAAACAAATAAATTTAATCAATGAATTCTTTCTTTTCAGGCAGAGAGAAGATGGACAGACTTTATTGACAGATAACGAAGTGAGGATGGCATCTGGCACAGAGCTGATGTCACCAGGGGCACCTCCACCTCAGGCGCTGGGCGCATACTGCAGTGCAAGGAAGTTAAAAATCATTCTCCCTGGCCTGATACTCCTTGATGAAGGGATGGGTCCTGTGTGCATCCTTTAGCTGTGACAGGTATCAGTTTGTCACCTCACTGGGTTTGCTTAGGTGCTGTGACAGTACAATGAGTTTGATGATTCTCTTTGTCCAGTGCCTCCTGCAGCACACCCTGAGCAGCGGGTCTGTGCTGAGTGGCAGGCTGCCTGGCCATTGAGTGAGCACTTGTCAGCAAGCTCTGGGAAGATACAGTAGGCCTCTCACCACCCACAGCCAGGTTGACCCAGGTGGTGGCTAGCTGGGTGAGAGTGGCATCCTTTCTTAGACATGAAAAATAAAATGCTCAAAACTTACCTCTGTTACGGTAAATCTTTTCCGCCAAAAGCCGCTGAGCCCCACCACCACGTGTGTGCTTTACGCCAGCCAGCCGCCCCAATTAATGCACAGAGAGACTTGTATTAGGTACAATGCTGCTTGGCCAATGACTAGGATTCTCATCTGTTAGTTCAGTCTTAATTATCATAAATCTATATATTTTATAAGACTTATCTTATCGGACACCTTCCATTGGCGTCCCTCCTTGCCAGTGGATCATATTGTGCCACTGGAGGAAGAGCGGAGGGGAAAGGGGGCCACTTCCTGTTTTTCCTTGCTTAAATATGAGTCTCCTTGCTATGTCACTTCCTGTCTGGATCACCACTTCTCTACTACATTTCCCAGAATCCTCTTTGACTCCTAGTCCCATCTAACTTGCTGCTCATTGGCCAAACAGTATTTTATTTATCATCCAGTAAGACAAACACATACACACAAGCACTTCCCCCATCACACCTCAGGTTCTAAGGATTGTTTTCCAGAATAAATGGTGAAATGTTTTTTATATCTGTATGATTTTTCACATCTGAAACACACTTGACAAATTTTTTATTTTTATTTTTCTAGAGGTCAGAAATGATGCTAAGGAAAATTGCTTAAGGGACTCAAGTACTGCCACAGGCAGCCACTACTATCTGCTCAGGTGCTTCTGTCAGATCCTAAGAAAAGTAGCTGAACATCACCACCACAGCAGCATGAACGTTACAACTCCACCCTCAGTGTGAGCCATTTCTTTCAGTGAGTCAGGGAAATTCTCCTATTCATATTGCCATGATATCTTTTCATTTGCTACTTGTTTACATGGGTGGAGTAGTAGCATGCAATCTAAAAATTTAACCAACCGATGAAAAAACTCTCTCCCTCTCTCTCCCTAACTTGCCCTCTCCATCCCCCTCCTCTCTCTTTCTCTATGTCTCTGTCTGTCTGTCTGTCTGTCTGTCTGTCTGTCTCTCTCTCTCTCTCTCTCTCTCTCACACACACACACACACACACACACACACACATACACACACACACACACACACACACACACACACACACACACACACTCCTATGTGCAGGTGAAATGTGATCATGTGATCGCTCCATTTCCTGATGGTTAGGTCAGCCTTCTGCTGCCATACTTTCTCTGCTATGATGGACTCTATTCCTCTGGAACTGTAAGCCAAAATAAACTCCTTTCTGATTGTCTCTTATCAGGGCATCTTATCACAGCAACAGAAAAATAACTAATACAAAACTGGTACTAAGGAAAAAAAAAACAAAAAACAAAACTGGTACTAAGGAGATGTGGTGATCCCTCTGATAAGCACAACCTAAATTTGTGGCTAAAAAAGCTACTGAATGCTGTACATAGAGGTTAACAAGTCATTTTGTAGGATATTGGAAGGCAGATTGCTGAGAGTAATGCAGACAGTGGATGTCTGAATCATAAAGTCTCAGAGAGAAACAAAAACCCTATTAGCAACAGGGCTAGAGGCCATTCATATTCATATGATATTTTGATAAAGAATCGATGGATTATGCCTACATCTTGATAATTTACATGAAGCTGACTTTAAAAGGAGTGAACTGATTTATATGGTAGAGGAAATTTCAAGACAGTATGACATTACATTTGTAGAATCTTTTTTTTTTCCTGAGAATTCTTATGCAGATCTACAGTAAAAAGGAGCAACAAGTGGGGCAGAAAGAAATCTTTGAAAAATGCAAAATTTGGGAGGAAAAAGTGCACTACAGAAGTTGATGGGTATAGTCAAGCCATTTGCTGAACGAGGCTGTAATTGTTAGAGATTAGCACCACTAAAGAGAAGCCCCTCTGTTCTGCATTGGAACTATAGTAGAACTGCTTGCGGAGGAGAGAGATGTAGGGACTTCTTGGTCACTAGGGGCAGGCTTTGAGGTTACAAAAGATTCATGCCATTCCTCTTGTTTCTCTGGGAACCAGTACTCAAACATATGGCCAATGGTGTAATTCTCATTCAACCCACTACGAGTACTATATGAAAGACACTGCCAAAGTTTGATGGAACCTGTTCCCCTTGTGCCACAGTTGCAGCAGCTTTTGCATACTGAAACTGGTGAAAACTTCCCTGCATAGTTGATTGCCAGGATTAGGAAGCCCCTTGGTCTATTTGTTCAAGTTGGAGCCTTAGCTAAGTGGGTTCTTGCCCTGAAGAACTTTCTCAAGTTACCTTGGCTCTACAAACTTCCCAGACCAACCTGCAGTCAATGGAGACTGATTTTATTTTATCCTTCAACCATCTTTGGTCATTGTGAATCATCTTGATAGAAGCCAGAAACTGTGCAGGTGGCTGGCTCTGTGTTTACTGTGCTTTAGGGTTAATTACAAACTTACTTAGCAAGTGATGGAAAGAAACAAAAGACTATTGATCTTTAGCTCATTTCACTTTTTAATTTTTGTTGCTTGCTAATATTCTTGGCACTTTACATCAAATTCATTGTGTATATTTAATTAGTTTTCATAACTTAAAATCATCAGTGCCTTTAATCTCTAATGAAAGGAAATTTCGCAATTGTTGCTAATGTGTAAAGCATTTTGATCCAATGACGTTTCCTGTCTTTGCTTGCTTTGTGGGTAGATGTGTGAATGAATCCCTCCTCTTGAACAAGCATTTCATTGCTAATCAGTAACATTGTAAGTGTTCCTGGAGCTTAAAGAGATAATCAGTTGGAGATTGTGAATTAATTCTTCCACATTTACTTCTATCAAAGATGATACGTGTCGCCTAGTGCCAGCACCGAAATGTTTTAATTTGTTTTCTTCAAAAGAGTGTCTTGCCAAGTTGTTCAACCTGGCACTGAACTTTTAGTCTCCCATCTCTGTCTTGTGACTGCTGGAATTATGATAGTTGTTTTCAATTTAGAAATGATTTGAAAATTCTAATATATTCCATTCATGACACCCAATACATTTTTCCTTTTTGCTAGAATCAGACCATTTATATTGAGTATCATGAGTGACATTTTTCCCTCTTTATTCTTAATTTGCCAGTTTCCTGGGAAATTGTGTTCTCCCAAAGACCTCAGAATTTGTTTTTCTAGATTCCACTATTTCAACTGGGCTCTTTTCTTCAGGAGAATAGGGCTGAAAACTTTAATATCTCTGTCTTTTATCTAACAAAACAATATATTTCTGCATGTAGACTTTTCATATTTATATTTTGTGGCCTTAGATTTTAGAAGCTTTAAAAGGTACATAAAATTATGAAGCATGGAATAAAAGCATATAAAATTGTATTTAATAACTCTAAATTGTTCATCTCTTTCCCTTTAACTCGTCTCCCAGATACACATTTTTAAATCTTAGCAGGGTTTTGTTTCTGTATACTTTAAAACACTTCCTTTTGTAACCCAAAATGAAGATCTTTTTGCATCATTTGCCAAAGGGGTGTCATAGACAACCCAAAGCATCACGGGTTATTGGTTGCTCTCCACAACCTCCTGGTAAGGCCCTAAATTACTAAATATGCCACTTATGTCATCAAACATGGAGAACTTGGGCTGTGCCCACCTAACAACTTTACCCCTGCTGACTGGTATTCATTGTTCTAGAGTTGAGTGATGCATGCTACCACAGGAGAAAGGCAATCACCCAGTAACAAGCCCTCCAAACTTAAACAGTTATGGACCTGCAAGATATACTGGTGAAATGGTGACACAATGTTATGGGAGTCACCAACCACTTTTTAAAATTGGATTTAAGATCTTCACCATAGGATGGAACACATACCGTGTACTGTTATTATGGACCAGAATTGGAGACTAGATAGATCATGGTTACTAGGGAGCAACCAACTAATACTATTCTGCTAAAAGAACATAGAAATAAAATGACCCCCAATGACATAATTCTATATATCCATAGATCAGTGAAGCACTCAACAGCCATCAGAGAAAACTCTTGCTAATTAGCAGAAACCCACAACTAAACAATGTGAAGAAAGTAAGAGACTTTGGAGCATTTAGTCCTATATAGAATGTCTTTATTGAATCCCTCCTTAAAGACTAAGAGATCTATGTAGAAGAGGAGTCAGAAAGAGTACAACAGCCAAAACTAGTGGTGACTCCAAGGAAACAGCATCTTGTACACACAATAGTGCTGATGCACATAGAAACTCACAAAGACTGGGACAGCATGCGCAAGACCTGTACAAATTCAAACAAGACAAAATCCCAACACTGAAGAAAGGAAGTAGACATGGGGTCCACGCCTAACCAAAAAGCTATTTGCAATTGATACCTACTGGGAAAGGGAAAGTCAGTTTTCTTCAATGTGGTGTCACTGGATACTACAACAACCCTCCAGACTGGTCTCATGCCCAGGAGTAGTTGGCCAACACAAAATGAATTTCATGGTTTTGCTTGTGGTTGTTTTGGTTTGTTTGTTTGTTTGTTGGCTTTTCTTTTCATTTTTTTGTCTAATTTGTTTTTGTTTGTTTTGATCTTCATTTTTTAGAGAGAGAATATGAAGTTGGGTGTTTAGGGAGATGGGGAAGCTGTATAAGGAGTTGGGGGAAGAGAAAGAATATGATGAAAATATATTTTATTTTATATTATTATGAATTCATATTATGAATATTTCATATTCATATGAATAAATATATTCATTTTATATATAAAATGAATTTTAACATTTTCAAAGCTCTGCCTTTTATAAAACATTGAAATATGAATGACTCCATGTAATTTAAATCACTTTTTTGTGCTACTGTTATTCGCTTAGAGTCAAGACTTCTTAGAGAGAGGACAGACTCGCTGGCCTTCAGTTATCCTTCCTCAAGAGCAACACTGAAGCAGGCTGTGATGCACGCACACTTTTATAGGTGACAATTCAAGGGTAATAAATGTTGTATTTAGAATTACAGAATAAAACCAGAATTATAACAGTTATAATTGTAGGTAAGAGAATAATAGGAAAGAAGAGATGAGAATTGTTTCTACAATATCACTGTCTCTTTGTGATGTGGTCAGAATCACTAAGTTGAAGCATTAAAATTCTAGTTCATATTGCACAAATATACGTTCATGACTCCTGACAACATCCAGCTACCCCATAAATCAGTGTCTTGCTCAGCCATCATTAGAGAAGCTTCCTCCTGCTGTAGATGGGAACAAATATAGAGACCCATAGCTGGACAATGTGGAGAGAGTAGAGACCTTAGAACATTCAGTCCTAAATGGGATGTCTTCATCAAATCCCACCCCCAAGGGCTCAGGGAGCTAGCAGAAGAGGAGGTATAAAGAAAGTAAATGCCAGTGGGGATGGTAGACACTAAAGAAACAAGCCCAGCATAACAAGACCGACACACATATGAACTCATGGAGACTGTGGAAGCAGGTACAGAGCCTCTAAAGGTCTAAGCCAGATGGGGTCCCAGTGCTGAGAGGAGAAATGAGCACAAGCCCCCATCACAAACCCGGAAGCTATCCCTTACTGGTAACTACTCATAAAGAAAAAGTTATCTCCAACAGAGTCTCACTGGATAGATAAATCAGACTTAATGGCAGGCCCCTTGCCCCGCAGTAGATGACCAATACAAAACAAACTCTATGGTATTTTCTGGAGGGTTTTTATTTTCTTTTTTTGTCTCAGAATGCTTTGTCTGCTCATTTCTCTCTCACCCCCACCTCTTACAGATCTGCTTATCTATTATGGTTTTCAATTTTGTTTTTATGGCTTTCTGCATATGTAAATGTGTATGTTTCTTTTTCTTTATTCTTCTTGTATATGATGTATCCCAATCACATTTTCTCCTCCCTCCACTCCTCCTAGTTCCTCCCCTAGATCCACTCCTCCTCCATTTTTCCTCAGAAAAGAGCAGGCCTCCTAGGGATAGTAACTGAGCATGGCATAAAAAGATGCAATAAGATTAGGTGCAAACCCTCATATCAGGACAGGAGGAGGCAACCAAGTTGGAGGAAAATGGTCCCAAGAACAAACAAAAGAGCCAGAGACACCCCTACCCCCACTGTTAGGAGTTCCATTAAAACCCCAAGCTACACAACCATAACATATATGTAGAGGACTAACGAAGACCCATGCAGGCTCTGTGATTGCCTCTTCAGTCTCTGAGCTCCTATGAGCTCTGCTTACTTGATACTGTGGGCCATGTTCTCCTGGTGTCCTTGACCATTCTGACTCCTTAAATCCTCCCTCCCGTTTTCTGCAGGGCTCCCCAGGCTCCACTTAATATTTGGCTGCGAGTCTCTGCATCTGCTCCCATCAGCTGCCAGAAGCTCTTTGATGACAATTAGGCTAGGCACCAATCTATGAGCATAGCAGAATATCATTAGGAATATTTTCATTTTTTTAGTCAGTCTGTTTGGTTCTACCCCAAGTCTCTGGGCTATCCAACTTCTCTTGTGCTTTCATTTGGCTCAGAATTTTTCTATTTGTTTGTTTTGTGTTACTCTGTCTCTTTTTATTTTATTATAGGTTTTAGGTGCCTGTTTGCATTCTAATGAGAGCGAGAAGGAAGGGATGTGGATTTATGTGGGTCATAAAGTGTGGAGGAGCTGGGAGGAGTTGGGAGAGGGAAAACCATAATATGAATATATTGTATAAAAAATAATATATTTTCAAATTTTTAAAAAAATACTAAAAAAGCACAAGACTATAAACTGTAAGTTTAGTTCATCTTTTTGACACAGTGAGAGATTCACAATAGGTAGTGATTAAAATTCTTAGTATTTTATTATAAGCATTATGATATTATTACAGTCTAACTATTGTCCCAATATACCATAATGAAAGATTGTACTTTGAGGCTGTTATTAAGTAAAGCAAAGGTTACCTGAATAGGAGTGCTGAGACACTGAAATCAATAACCGAGGTTCTAAGGGGCTAATGGGCGTATACTGTATATGGTATTATATACTGATCAAGGAATGACCTATGTCCTAGGAGACCACTTAAAATTTATGATTTGTGTATTTTTAGAATTTCCCATTTAAAGAAAGTAGACATCGAAATACCAGATAATCCAATTAAAAATGGGGTATAGATCTAAACAGAATTTCCCATTTAATAATAAACCAAAGTGGACCATACTTTACAAAAAGTCTGGAAAGCAATGCTGGATAGGGAGACTACTATAAAAGAGATTAGCAATGAATTATATTGAGATGTGTGCATTATATGTATTTTTCCCACATGAAATAATTTCCTTTGTAATATTTAAGAAACAGTGATCCAGTCTCTTGCCCCAGCAGTGTGATTTAAGGTTGGTAAAGTGACCTCTTCTCAGGGGTGAACCACTCTAGGGACTAACCAGGCTTAGTGGTCTACCACTGCTGACTGGGGCCAGAGTCAAACTTTCTTCAGACTTTCTTATCCTTTTAAAAATAATCCCTTGAGTCCTCCAGTCTCTGTGGGAATGCGGTGATTAAGCAACATCTGTTCAGTAGCTAGTGATCATCTGATGAGGTGCAGGCTCTAGCATGCATGCAAGATCCTTTAAGTGACTTCTTACGGAGGAGTGTCCAGAGCACATCAACGCTGCTCGACTGATAGTTTGAAAACTGAACCTGCACATTTTGCTCCAAACATGGTCTCAGAGAACTTGCACACATTTGATATTGATTCTGTGTGTCAGTCTTTGGAGGAGAAAAGCCTGGAAGATTCTAGTTAAAGGCTGACATGAGGCTTTCTTTGAGCTTCCAACCAGCTCCCAAATAAAGACATGAAAACTTATTATTAGTTATGGAGGCTCAGCCTAGGCTTCTGCTCACTTCTAGCTAGCTTTTATAACACAATTTAACCAGTTTCGCCTCACCTGCTTTTGACCTTGCTTCATTCTTATGTTCTGCTTTTTTGCTTCCTCTGTGTCTGACTGACTGATGGGCGACTGCCTGCCTGGCTGGCCCCTGGTGTCTCCCTATTTTTCTCCCTCATTCTTTCTCGTCTCTCATTCTTTCAAGCCTAGATTCCTCCTCTTACTTATTCTCCCTTTCCATCGGCCAGCCCATCCCTCTACTGCCTAACTAATGGCCAATCAGCTTTTTTTTTTTTTTTTTTTTTTTTTAGACTTAATCAAGTACCTTAGGTGGGCAAGGTAAAACACATCATTAAATAATTAAACAAATGCAAATTAATGAATCCAACCCACATTTACACAGCTAAAGTAATATTCTACAAGGATCTGTGGGATGAACAGATGTTAGATGGATCAAAAAATTGGCTACAAGTTATAAAACTACATATGGTCTCCAACTTAGAATTGCTTGACTTCTGATTTTACAAGTTTTTGACGTTGTATAAAAACGCATGCAGCAGCCGTATGATAAAGTAAGCAAGTCTTCCTATCTGTGATGGTCATTAGTTTAGGCATAGTCAGTCATATTTTTGACCTACGAGAGCTGATGATCTCATCCCCTAGTGAGCAGCATCTCTAATAGGCAGGAAGGCAAAAGGATAGGCTGTCTTTTGAGTCCTCCTCTGTTGAGTTTCCTATGGGGCACACATTGCCGCCGAAGGCAGTTTCTCAGCTGGTACCTGCTGAACGCTACTTTACCACGCAGTCCTGAGCTGCCTGTGGGATTCACATCTTTCATTTTACAGTCCACCTTCTCCATGTGGCTCATGTGGCCTTAGATTTGGTTGTTTAGTACAATGACTGATGACTGAAGAAAGTGTTCTTTGCAGACAGAAAGAGAAAATTTGCGTTTTGGTAACTCTGGCTTTCTTAGTTTTTATTATCTTTAAAACAAATTTGAAATGAAAGCAAAGTAATCTTACTGACATATTGTGGTTGTCATCTGTAACTTCAGAATGAAAACCTCAGTGCAAGGTGTCTGTTGAAGAATAATCTGGAAGGCACCTCTTGACTTAAACTACTTTCAGCATCATCCAGGGACAACAAATTGAAAATATAGGCGGTGAACACATATACAGAGTGTGCAAAACAGAGAATGTGTAAACAGAAACACATTCATGAACAGTTTGTGAAATCTAGTGGCACTTTAGAGTCTCAATAGGATACAAGCAGAGGTGTGTTGCACATTTATAAACTCCAGAATCATTGTCTAACCACACCACACCTTGACTTTGACCATTGCCTTTATTTTCTATGGTAAGATTCTTACACAGATTCACAGATTTGGACTTGAAAGTACAAATCTCTCTCTCTCTCTCTCTCTCTCTCTCTCTCTCTCTCTCTCTCTCTCTCTCTCTCTCTCCTTCTCTCTCCCTTTCTCCCCCTCTCTCTCCCCTCACCCCTCTCTGTTTTTGAGATTCCTACTCTCCTAGTTAACCACTTTTGCAACTCATAAATGACTCACTGCATGTTTCTGAAGTTCTGTTTCCTACAAGCTGATGTATGAGTTAGTTTTCATCATTAAAATTTTTAGTGTAATTTAATTTTCCTGTAATTTTTGTTTGGTAAATAATGTCATTTGAAAGAAGCCATGTGCCTGATCTTAGCCAGAGGTCCATCCCACCCTCAGGGAGTTTATACACTAAGGGGATAGATAGGCTGGGGAGATTATTACCATAACGGAAGCACTGTATTTGAGCCAAGTGTCACTGTGATGTTTAAGGTAGTGTCTCCCCTCCTCTTAAGTCCAGAGTTTAATACAAACTTTTTTGATCATATTAACTCACTCCCCCAATGCTACCCACAACAAACCCTCCCTACATAAATATGTGTCATTTCTTTGTGGGTTTTTTCCCCCACTAAGACCAATTTGTGCTGACCAAATAGTTTTGGATGTGTGGCCTTGCACTGGTCATCTCACCAGGGGTTGAACTTTTAGAGAAAACTTTCTTCCCATCTCTTGGTAGCTAACAATTGCCAATAACTCTATGGATGTAGAAAGAATGGTGTGCTTGTCAGCACTGGGTTGGAGTTCTTGTTTTACTACTCTCTAATAGATAACTCTGGGCAATTCACCCTTGTCTTCTCATCTAGTTTTTCTTGGGTTAAGAGATGATAAGTATATCACTTCAAAGGGTACTAGCTTAATAATCCTACAAGGTTAATATTTTAATAATTGACTGAGCCTCATTTGTTTAACAAGCACTTATGGGCAATGCTTTATATGGCAGGCAATGCCTTATATGAGTGATATGTTATCAAGCTTCTGGGTGACCTTTTCTTGAGAATGCAGAAATGACCTTTCTCTATGGGTGACATTTTACTGAGACAGAAGGTATGAGAAGTAGCAAAGAGCTCAAAGATAAGCAGGCTAGAAAACACTCCTGGTACCACATCAACCAGGCTCTGGGTTCAATCTTTACTGCCTGCATGCCCTAGGACTGTTTCCTTCTCTTTCTGAGCCTCAACTTCCAATCTGTACAATGAGAATAGTAACCATGTCCTTACTGAGATGGGAGGAAGAATTGGTTTAAACATGAAATGTCTATATATTGTAAGCACTCTGCATTCATTTGTTACTGTGCTTTTCTTTGAGTAGAAGGAGCAGAGCAAATGTTCTGAGGATAACTTGGCATGTTTCTGAGAAAAGTGTTTTTGGATAATGGTAGGGATGCACATATATGCATGCTCATACCATTCTTCCAGTAAGAAGTGGAAGAATTGCCACCTTCTACCAAAACCCCTCTGCAAGTCTACTAGGTAGCATCTCTCAGAGCCAAGTTGTTTTCCAACAGCCACTTAGGAAGCACTTGACTACCCCTACATGTAAGCTTACTGTCCCTTGTTAGAAAACAAGCAGGAAGTTGATATTAAGGTCTAAGTTAATATCCCGTATCTGACATTTAGAAACTGTTATCTAGACAAGCCATATTTTTGCAGAGTTTTTATTTGAATTAGAAACAAGTTGTTTTATATGACAATCCCAGTTTCCTCTCCCTCCCCCTCCCCTACCACCCCCCCAATTAAACCCTACCTATCACATATCCTTTCTGCTCCCCCTAGATGGAGAGGCTTTCCATAGGGTGTCATCAGAGTCTATCCTATCCTTTGGGATAGGACCTAGGACCACCCCCATGTGTCTTGGCTCAGGGAGTATCCCTCTATGTGGATTGGGCTCCCAAAGTCCACACCTATGCTAGGGATAAGTACTGAACCACTACAGGAGGTCCTGTAGATTTCCGAGGTTTCCTCACTGAAACCCATGTTCCTGGGGTCTGGATCAGTCCCATGCTGGTATCCCAGCTATCAGTCTGGGGACCAAAAGCTCCCCAATGTTCAAGTCAGCTGTTTCTGTGGGTATCACCAGCCTGGTATGGAACCCTTTGCTCATCACTCGTCCTTCTCTGCAACTGGATTCCAGTTCAGTTCAGTGATTAGTTGTGGGTGTCTGCTTCTACTTCCACCAGCTGCTGGATGAGGGCTATCAGGTGGCATATAAGTCAGTCATCAATCTCATTATCAGGGGAGGGCATTTAAGGTAGCCTCTCCTCTGTTGCTTAGATTGTTAGCTGGTGTCATCTTTGTAGATCTCCAGACATTTCCCTAGTGCCTGATTTCTCTGTAAACCTAGATTCTCTCCCTCTATTATGATATCTCCTTTCTTGTTATCTTCTATTCTTCCCCAGACTCAACCTTTCTGCTCCCTCATGTCCTCCTCACCCCTCCCCTTCTCCCCTTCTCATTCTCCTAGCTCCCTCTCTCCCACTTCCCATGCTCCCAATTTGCTCAGGAGATCTTGTCCCTTTCTCCTTCTCCAGGGGACCATGTATGTCTCTCTTAGGGTCCCCTTGTTTACTAGCTTCTCTGGCAGTGTGGATTGTAGGCTGGTAATCCTTTACTCTATGTCTAAAATACACATATGAGTGAGTACATACCATGTTTTAGACAAGCCATTTTTATAAACCACATTTTTTATATTTAATATACATATTATGAAATCATCCTCAGAAAAAGGACTTTAAAGATAGAATCAGATGAGCTTATGTGGAACTAACTTTATCAGTTAGCACTTGTCCCTAATAATTTATATACTTCAATCATATGACTTCTTGGGAATAGAATTTTTAATTGAGTTTATCTCTGTTTAATTTCCTCACAAATATTTCATATCTCTGAGTGTATGTGGTCTTAACCATGGGGAGAGTGGTTGTAGCTTTAAAAATGGTCCTTTAAGAATTTCTTACATGTTTTGCTTATATTCATGTCCCCAACTCTTCCAAGATCCATCCCCATTGCCTACCAGCCCAACATTGTCTCCCTTTTAAAAAATTAAGCCTATTAAAATCAATTTGTATTACTCAAATATTCTTGGATGTGTGGCCTTTCACTGGAGCATAGTTGACTCTACCTCTAAGTGAGCCAAACTCCAATTCCCATGCTAGGATTCAACCAGTATTGAACTTGTATAGGTTTTATACATGCTGTCAAAACTCCTTGGAGTTTATGTGTGCAGCTGTACTGCTGTGTCTACAGGACACTGTGTCCTCATAGTCATCTACCCTTTTCATCACCTCTTTCTCAGTGATCCCTGCTCCTTTGGACAAGATGTGGTATATATGTTCCCTTTATCACTGAATAGTCTACAAACTCATCCTCCACACCTTGGACAAGTTATCCCTAAGCTAACCACCATCTACTGTAAGTAGATATTTCTCAGGTGAGAGTTGAGAGTTACATTAATCTACTCTAATAAGTCATTAAGAGTTGGTTTAATATTGTTCTCACTTAGCAGAGTAATACTGAGACATTTTCCATATGGCTTATGATCTGTCTAGCCAAACATTCTGGGATGATAGTGGTGTCAGATTTGAGTTTCATTGTATAGAGTGGTACTTGAATCCAGATATGGTTGGTTATTCCTATGACAGTCATGCCACTATTGTTACACTGAGTATATATTCTCAGGCAAGTTGTTATTGTGGCTTGCAAGGGTCACAGCTGGGTAATGCTGTTGATTACTTTTCTTTTCTGGTAGTATGCATAACACTTTCCAGTTCCATAAAAGGTAGCTAGTAGGTATGAAGCTTCCAGATGAGCTCCAGCTTGATTTCTCCATGTTCTTATGACTCAGGTGTGTAGAGTGTTAAGCAGTAGGGTCTTACCATCAAGTTCTGGAGGATGGACAAGAAAATTGCCATTTCCACTTGAAAGCTCCTCAGTAAATTCCTGATCTCTATAGACATTCCAAATGGAACACATGTATCAGAAAATTCAGTGCTAACACCGACAAATGAGAGAAATTATGTGTCGTTTGTCTTTCTGGTCTGGATTATCTTACTTGAAATGGTTGTATTCAGTTCCATCCATTTAAGTGAAAATTTCAAAATTCCACTTTTCCTAGCAACTGAATATTATTCAATTATTTAAATATACCACATTTTCATTATCCATTCATAAGTTGATAGAAATCTAGGCTGCTTTCATTTCCTGGCCATTGTGAATAGAGCATCAGTGAACAAGGATGCACAATTACAGCTATAGTTGAAAGGGCAGGCTTCTCATAGATATCAACCAGCCATGGCATATCAAGTTACAGTAAGACTAGACATACCCTTTCCTATTAATGATGAATGAGGCAATTAGATAGGAAGAAAAGGTCCCAAAAGCAGTCAGCAGAGTCAGTAATATCCCCTGCTCCCACTGTTAGGAGTCCCACAAGAAGACCAAGCTACACAACTGTTGCTTATGTGCAGAGGACCTAGGTCAGTCCCATCCAGGCTCCCTGATTAATGGTTCAGTCTCTGTGAGCCCCTATGAGCCCAAGTTAGTTGATTCTGTGGGTTTTTCTTGTGGTATCCTTGACTCCTACAATCCTACAAACCCCTGGCTCCTACAGTCCTTCCTCCCCATCTTCCACAGGGGTTTGTAGGATTGCTTTATTTTCTACATTAATTTCAATGAAGACTTTCATGATCCATTCCTGTCTACTCTTGGGTGTTGATTTTTCCTGTTTTTCTTTCTTTCTTTTTTTTTTAAGCCGGGCGTTGGTGGTGCACACCTTTAATCCCAGCACTTGGGAGGCAGAGGCAGGCGGATCTCTGTGAGTTCAAGGCCAGCCTGGTCTACAGAGCGAGTGCCAGGATAGGCTCCAAAGCTATACAGAGAAACCCTGTCTCAAAAAACCAAAAACTAAAAACAAACAAACAAAAAATCTTATTCCAACAGGTACCAATTTGGATTTTTCCTGTTTTTCTAAAGCCTTCAAGTGCACCATTAAATTATTAATTTATTATTTATTAATTTGACGTCTCTCAATTTTTTAATGTAGGCATTAGTGCTGTGTTATGGAATTCCTGCCTGGGTCTTGTCACTGCTTCAGCCCCCAAATAGCACACAGAGACTCTATTAGTTACAATGCTGTTGTCCAGTGTCTATGGATTCTTGTTGGCTAGCTCTGTCTTAAGTATTAGCCCATAACTACTAATATATGTATTTCTACAAGGTCTTATCTTACCAAGAATGCCATACTCAGGCATCCTCTCCTCCCAGGATCACATGGCAACTTCCTACTATATTTCCCAGAATCCTCCTTCTTTCCTAGTTGCGCCTGTCTTGCTTCCCTATTGGCCAACAGTGTTTTATTCATTAACCAATAAGAGAGACATATACACAGAAGGACTTCTCTCATCAGTGCTGTAAACTTTTTTTCTTATGTCTGCATTCAGTGTGTGTCATACCTTTTGATTATGTTTTAATTTTCATTCAATTCTAAGAATATTTTAATTTTCCTAATTTTTTCCTTCACTCATTTTTATTCTGTAGTGTAGTGGATAGCTCCTATGAGTTTGTAACATTTCTGTTAGTTCTCTTGTTGTTGATATTCAGCTTTATTCTATGGTGTTCATATAGAATGCAGGCTACGATTCAATATTCCTGTATTTGCTGAGACTTGCTTTGTGTTCTAATATGTCATCTATTTTGGAGAAATAGACCAGAAAGTTCCTGGACTGCTGAGAAGAATGAATATTTATGACTGTTTTTTGTGGAATGTTCTTTAGATATCTATTAAGTACATATTATATCTTGAGGTGTGCCAGTGGTCTTCATTGTTTTCTGTGTTCATATCTTCTTTGAGTTTCTTGATCATGTTTATTATTCCTATTCTGAAATCATTGCCTTGTATGTTACTTTTCTCCAGCGTCCTTACTATGGGAATATTAATTTTGGCAAGAGACTTATTGTATTGTTTATTAATATTTTTATATTTGCAATGGGCTCTAGATTAAGGTTGTTGTTACTATTTCTTGGTAGACTCTGTGTGTGTGTGTGTGTGTGTGTGTGTGTACAGAAACAGAAGTTCTATTTGGGCTAAATGATTTCTAAGACCAGTAGCAGACTTTATATAGAGTTAAAAGATTCTCACAGGCCAATTGCCAGGATTCTAAGGTAGGTGATCAAGACTTTTCATTATACAATAGGTTGCTGGTGGAGCTGGCAAGGTGAGTTTAGGGCACTTATCTGGAGAAGAATATAGGAGAGGCTGGAAGGCAGATAGTTGTATGTGTTTCTCAGGTAGGTTGAAGGGTGGGTGGAGTTGTTGGTGTGAGTCTAGTGCTCATCCCTGGAAAGGAGCACTCCTTCGGTCTGGGGGATGAGTGGAATTAGTGGAGAGAATCTAGTATTCATACCTAGGTAGTGGGACAAGTGTGTTTGGTAAGGATGGATGGAGTTAGCTGTGGTGGGTGGAGGTGGTGGTGTGAATCTAGACTCCCAGTCTAGAAATATGCAGGTAAGGGGACTCGGTGAGCATGCATGGGCTATTGGCATGTAGTTATCTTGGTTTCCTATGTAAAGAGGGGGCTGAAGGAGAGCAGGAAAAAAGCAAGTGGTACATGGTGCTAAAGTAGGTTGTGGGGGTTATAACTGGTTATAATTTTTATATGACCCCGTGGGTACTTAACATATTATAAAACATAGTTTGAATAAAACATATAATAGTTTGATGATTCATCAGCAAAGTTAATGCTATTCATCCCTCTTTTTAAAAAGCAATTATTTAAGTTTATCCTAGATTTAAAATAATAAATTCACTGGGTTTGGAGAAAAGGCCAGGAATATGATGGGAAAGGCTGAGGATAGAATAGGAATTTACAAAAACAATAAATTAGAAATTATTAGGTAGGTGATTCCTCTACTATTAAGAAAGAACAAATGCTCATTCCTCAGACATATACAGAAAAGAAATAGGTTGAGAATACCTGTCAAGTGTTCCAAGTGGGAAATAAAATGTCTTATTGTGGAGGAGGTGATTATTTTGGTCTCTTCCATCTAAGTCAGAGAAAAGAGAAAATCTAAAAAGCTGTTTTTAACAAAGTCAGTTTACCCTGTTGCCAATCAAGTGTTTCTCTTCTTGTTATATGAAATCGGTGGCTGTGGTGCTCTGCCCCACATGCTCACGCCTTGTTAGGGTATAAATGTGACACTTCAGAAAGTTGGATTCCTTATGAGCTAATACGAGTGAGAATTCCTTTGGATGATGACCTTTGTTTGCAAGTGGGTGATGTGGCCAGAGCTGAGTGCAGTTCTAATACCTATGGTATTTGAGGCCCTGGTGCTGCTGCTTTGTGTCAAAGATATTGCACAGTCAGTTTTTATTATCCGTCTGTATTGGTCACTGGGCACAGAGACTTTAGCAGGCTCCCACCTTTAGTCAACAGTTCTTTAGCTGATAAGCATTTTTAGATCCTGGTCTCCTGGAAAAGCAGCAGATGTGACCCTGAGAGTTGACTACAGTATGGAGAGCAGACACTCCTACAGTTCCTGCCTACTTGGTGGCAGCATTGAGCAATGCTGAGAAGTGAGATATCTGGGGAGAAAAAGCATAAAATGTCTTACATTCCAGAAGAATCTCCCTTCCTTTCCTTCCCTGGGACTCACCTCCTAACTACAGTGGGGAAATTTCACTCTTTACCTGGGTTTGATTACTGTGGTGGGTAAGTTTATGTCAACTTAACAATAACTGTAGTCAGTCCAGACGAGGGAACCACATTGATAAATTTTTCCGTAAGATCGAGCTACAGGCAAGACTAAAGGGCATTTTCTTATATGTGATTGATAGAAGAGGGCTAAGTTGATTGTGGGTGGGCCCACCCCGGGGCTGGTGGTCCTGGGTTTTATAAGAAAATAGACTGAACAGGCCAGGGTGAGCAAACCAGTAAGCAGCACCCCTCCACAGCCTCTGAATCAGCTCCTGCCTCAGGATGTTGTTGTGTTTGCGTTTCTGTTCTGACTTTCTTTGGTGGTTATGTGGAAGCATAAGCCAAATAACCTCTTTCCTCCTCAAGTTGCTGTCAGTCATGGTGTATCATCACAGCAATGACAACCCTAACTGAGACCACTGGTTTTTCCTAAATTGCAGTAATATAATACTTGTCCCACAAACTCCTTCCCACTTTTCGGTTGGCATCTTTGAGGTGTTATAGCCAGAATACTGAGTGTTGTCAGGAAATCTCACTGAAGACTTTGAGAGAGACAATTCCTCATTCCTGACCTTTCTGAGGGACACACGCTATCAAGAACCAGACTATGAACTAGTGCAAGTTGATGGGGGGAAAAGTGCATGCCTCTGCCTCTAGTGGGCTCCTGCTTTGTGTAGGAAAATAGACAAGAACACCAAAAAATGGCCATGAACATAAGCACTGGTATTGGTACTTATTGGCTTCCAAGTACCATTATCAATAAATTATAAGCATTAGTTTTCAAAACTTACAAATAAGAAATATACAGATGTAAGTTAAGTATTATATAATATTGGATTAGTAATGTAAAGAATCAAGATTTGCACATGGTGCCTAAATCCTTGGTTCTGTACCGTAATTACAAAATGCTGCAACATCTGTATTATAGATTACTAGGGCATGTTGCTGAGATATAGAAGAGAAACTGTGACAATTTTGTAGCACATTAAATGTTTAGTTGCTATAATACGTGTGTGTGTGTGTGTGTGTGTGTGTGTGTGTGTCTAGGGGTGCTTAACAGGACATTTCTTACCTTGTGAACATTTTCCCTTGTGATTTCTAGAAGAAGAATTAATGTGAACAGAAGTCAAGACACATGAAACATAGTGAACACTGTGACTGACTCTCAGGGGTTCTATATCCAAGAGTTAAGTGATAAAACAATAAGGGGTTTCTGTTAGGCATATTTAGTGTAGCTGAACCTTTAGGTGAAAGGATAGTCACGGTTCCTCTACAACTGTAACCCTCAAGTATTAGAGGGAAAAGGCCACAGGCAAGTGAGGACAGGTGAAACACTAGGTCTGATAATGTCTGCTGGTGCTATGCAGTGCACAGTTCCCAATATGGTTGGCCTACAATGCATGTAAAGTGTAAGAACTGACAAGGGAATATGTGGACTTTTTTAATAGTGTAAGACAAGGAGAGTAGGGTATAGCCCACTAGAACTTAACATTTGTTTTGGAATGTAGCTGTAGTGACTATGTGACCCAGTTGTTAGTTCTGTATCAAGTACCATCTCTTCTAGGAGGTCTTTCAGCATCATCCTCACCAAACACAGAATTCTTCATCCTTCTCATGGAAGGACCTATTGTGCATTAGCTTATATCTTTCTTATAGAAATAGCCTATTAAGTATGGTGCTGATATATCATTCTTACTCCCCACCCCATAAAGTAATCTTTGGGAAGTACTCCCTTGATTTTATGCTTAGTATTCCCTGAAGCATTTCCCACCTGCAAAGAAAATAATAGGTGTCTTGTAAATGTGTGTTGGATTGAGTTGAGCCCACTTTTACATATATGTTAAATTAATTCTTTTGAGTGTTCCCAGTCATTTGAAAGATACATAACTCCACACTCTTATTACATCCTGTTGCTTAACTCTGCTAGCAAGTACTTTAACTTCTTGATGAGTGTTCAGGAAGTTTTTGTTTATCTTGAGTGGAAGCCAAAGCTGATGAAATTTTTGGCACACAGGAAGTTGTTTACAGTTTCTCTTTCTCATTGGTACTATTGTGTAAAGGGACCTGCCTGGCGAGAGTACTGTACACCACATAATTTACCCTAGGCATGTGTTTAATTCGGTGGCACACCTATCAGCAGACCCATTTACCATTCAGCTGGTTAGATACGCTGTGCAAACTTGAAATGCTTTCAGTGAGGTGCCATGCTGCATTATTTATGTTCTAACATCAAGTAAGGGACGGTTCCCTTAATGATCAAGAAGCTATAAAATATGAGCTAAATTTCTCAGTTCACATGTATGAGTTGTAGATATTAAGGAAATCCAGAATGATATTTCCATACAGGTATGTAACATGCACTGATCAAATCTATCCAGCTCTTCCCCACCTTTCCAATCCTGGATCCCTTTTAAGGATTAATCTTAAGTAACAACTATTTTCCTTTCAAAATGATATTCTAAAATTTATCATTTTACATTGAGAAGGAATGTGTGGTACTTGACTTTTGGAATCTGGATTTTTTTACTTAGCAAATATCCTCTACTCACATCCATTCACTGCAAGTGACAGGATTTCATGTTTCATGGTGAAAATTCCACTGTGGATAAACATCACATTCTCTCTCTCTCTCTCTCTCTCTCTCTCTCTCTCTCTCTCTCTCTCTGTGTGGGGTGTGTGTGTGTGTCATAGTTTGTGTGTTA